>NW_022105611.1:5520738-5543860 GCF_000313985.2 Echinops telfairi | reverse complement strand
GGCTTCCAGAAGATGGAACCACTGTGTTTTAGAAGAAGTATAGCTGGAATGTCCTTAGAAGTGAGAATGGTGCGTCTTCCTCAGGTACTTTGGCATATATCACCTGGGACAAGGAGAAGGATAGCATGTTTGGTAAAGTAGAGATCAGAAACAGAGGAAGACTCTCACAAGATAGATTGACACAGTAGCTGCAACAATGGACTCAACCCTACCAACCATGGTGAACCCAATGCAGGACCAGGCACTGCTACATTCTGTTGTTCATAGGTTTCTGAGTTGGAGCCAACACACATAACACAAAAGGCATATGTAATATTTCAGCGGTAGCAAGGATCAGGACAATAGTTTTTAGTGCTCCACTGGATGTTAGAGAACTAATTTTCAGAAGAAGATTTCCCTAGGCTTTCTCGTCTCGTAGACTGGAGTGCCACTGAAACCTGTCCATCATAGAGGATGCTGCTGCCACTTGCCACCCTGGTGGAATAGCTTCCGGCAACAGTGGAGCACACAAGCCAGCAAAGTATTGACAGACTGATAGTAGACCATTTGAATCCATGCCCTACATTCATTAAGTTAATTGTCATAAAAAAACCCACGAGGAAACTGAGGTCTAGAAAGGTTAAATAGCTCCCACAAGGTCACACAGCAAATCAAATTTACTCCACTTGGTTCTCCCACTGGTGTACTCAGCCTCAATGTATGCAGTTTTGGAAAGCTGTGACCCTGTTAGACATTATGAACTGGTAGAGCTCGACTCAGTCCGAGAATCCCCACCCTTAACTGGAGTCTCTACTCCTCTCTACCATGTCAGTTGGAGGACTGGAGAGGCATGCCCATTCTTTCCAAATCTCAAGACGACTAAAGTGATCTGCAATATGTTATGTTTGTCCCACCGTGTTATCTGTTTACTTATTTTAATTTTAAGTATCTTTACATCATGTAGATCTAATCTCTAATTTACCTGGTAAGTCCCTGGTCCCTGAAGGAATTTGAGTTCACCATCCCTACCTCCTCCAAACCAGGCCCTGCAACCCTAATCCAGGCAGGCTTACACCCCTAAAATCATGCTAGGGTTACTCAGATTGCAGGTGCCAAATTCAGTATGTAGTATGAATTCCGCTGCTAATGACCACTAAAATTCCAAGCATTCCTGGATTTTGTACCTATGAATATTTTGTTCTCAATTCAGTGTGTTTTTAATTGTCCTCTTAGTCACATATTGGAACTATGATACAGCATCCAGTAACTGTGCCTGAAAGAGAAAAAAACAATCAACATAAAAACTAGCTTGTGGTCAAATTTGATAAAGCCTGGTAATGAAGATATAGCAACTTTCAGCTAAAATGCTCTCTCCATGAGCTTGTCCCATTAGGTTCAATGGGACATTGATAATCATAAGTGAGAAAACATATATTGAACACTTACTACTGACTATTCACTCAGGCACTCTGCCATCTACACTATGTATATTATTTCATGTAACGCACATCCTAGGAGAAGAGATACTGTTTAGCCCATTTTATAGAGGAGGAGACCATAACAAATACAGGACACGTGATTTAGCTTTGATGTTGTCAGCCCTCATTCCATTCAGTTTGAAGTGATGCTTTTGGAATGCCAACTATGGGGAAACAACCCTTCAATCTGATACATCTCACATATCAACATGTAAAGGTCTGTCTGTCTGTGTCCTCCACTGGATGGCTGGGGCATTTTGTGGCGGAATCTGACTCTCCAAGCACAGGGCCTGGCAGAAAGCAAGCGCTCAGAGGATATTTTTGCAGTGCATGCCTTGAATTGTAGCCCTGCTAGTGTCGTGGGTTATGCATTGGGCTGACAACCTCCAGGTCAGTAGTCCAAGATGAAGCGTTTGACTTCCATAAAGGGTACGGGAGTAGAGTCAGGAAAGAGTAAATGCTTGGAAACCCATGAAGGCGGTCCTACTCGGTCTGATGGGGACACTAGGAGTCAGAACCAACACACATGTCTCATAGTGTGCTCTATGGTCCATCTATTGTCACAGAAGTTAAAAAGAGCACTTATGCTTAATTAAGGTCTGTGGGTAGTACAAATGCTTAAACATTTGACTACTGACCCAAAGACTGGCATTGAGAAGCTCCCCACCGGGACCTCAAAAGACAGGTCTGGTACTGTGCTTCCAAAAGCTCTGGCTCCGCAAGGCCCATGGAGCAGTTCTGATTTGCACACCTGGACTCGCCAACAGTAGAATGAACCCAATGGCATCTAACGACAATAGTGAGATCGTTCAATCCATTTGGGAAATGTAATGTTAAAGTAATTCCAAGCGGTCTCTTTATCACAGGATTTCTCAGAATCTTAAAAGTCCACAACAATTACTATGGGGGAACTGGTTGCATCACATAGAAGTCAATTCCGTATGCAGGTGGGAGAGCACAACAGGAACCGAGGTAATGGAGGAGCAGAGGGCAGGAGCAGAGGGCATAGGACCAAGGCAGCAGGTTAAGGTACAAGGATCACAAGCAAGCAGAACACCCCCCACCCCCACCTTCTTCCTTCTCAATTACATGTAAAATGTGAGTATTCATTGTTTGTCTCGAGCAGGTCATTAGTGTACAGCATTTCATAAACTGATCTGATCATAAGACTCTTATTTCATGCTCTATCTCATAGGGTTAATGGTGCTCTTTGAAACAATTGGGAACGTGACCTGGAACATCGATAGGAGTTTTGTTAATGGGGAGACAGAGATGGTTATTAACTGAATTTGTACAAAAGGGCTTCATAAAGTTCGGGGGAAATGGAATGAAAAGATAATGAAATTTTTCCATGAACTTTTTGAAGCTTCCCACATATTATCCTTGTGGTTTCTTACCATTACCTAGGGAATGCAACCCCATTTTCCCTTTCTCGCTTTTTTAAAGCCAGATGAAAATGAAGTCCATATGACTTCAGAGAGGAGTGTAGGATGACTCGTAGTAAAATTGGTAACAATGGGCCCAACTGGTTATGCCGTGGCCCTGTCATTACCCACCCGAGTGAAACTTTTCAGACCAGTCTGCCACCCCCAGCAAGGGGAGGTTGGGTGCATCTCCCAGGTGCTTCAATAATTGTCCTCTATAGAACCTATAATCACCCACAATTGCTATTACTTTTAGAAATTTACTCTCGGTTCTCAACCTGAAGGTCACGACCCCTTTGGGGGTGGAACAACCCTTGCACAGGGGTTGCCCAATTCATAACAGTATCAAAATAACAGTTATGAAGTAGTAACAAAAATAATTTTATGGTTTGGGAGTCACCATAACATGAGGAACTGTATTATAGGGTCATGGCATTAGGAAGTTTGAGAACCACTGCTGTAGATCATGAACTTATTTTCAGCCAAAATGGTGCTTAGACACTGGAGTGTTAGCAGCACTTAGCACAGGCTTATTGGCATATGGGTGCTCAACAGGTAATTTAGGAACCAATGGCCCTACAAAAGGAAAAGGGACTGATAACTCGTGATTATCAAAAAATATTATGGTCTTCTCCATGTTGGCATATATTATATGGAAACTCAGGACAGGTTAAGACATGGGCTTACAAGACTTGAGCTCTCTCCCTTGATGTTGCTACTTGCTAGGTTGGTCACTACAGGCAGATCAAGTTTTCTTTCTGTTATGTTTGATCAATTGTGAAAGGAGAGGGTTTATAGTCTACTTTTTTCTAAACAGATTTGAAGGTGACCCTTGAGATTATCTCCCATTCTTGACTGATGTAGTTAAACTTCTGGGAGTCCTGAGAATAATGATCATTTAATGGGAACCATTTCTCAAATTGATCATTTAAGTATAAGACATTTGTTTAAGTAATCGTTTACTAGAGCAAGTGCACTTTATCACCATGATTAACCAGAAGTTTTTGGTTGCAAGAATCCAGAATCACCTGCATTGACTAGGCTACCATAGAATTGCCTAGGGCACTTCTCGGGAGTGAAGAGTTGTTGAATGACTCAGGCTACTCCCCGAACCTCAAGAAATAAAAGTAGACTCTCAAACATTGTCAGATCAGCTTTATTTTCTCCATCTTCTTTGCAGGGATATGGCTGCCAATAGCCTCTGGGCGGGCGACAAAAATAAGTAGAGTTCTTATTCACAGCCTCAGTTGGAAAAATCCTGAAGAATTCTGATGAATTTGGTTTCAATCATGTTCACAGTAAAAAGTAGAGCAATTTGGAGTCCAGGAGGAATTAGTCCCATGAGTGGCCACAATGAGATTATGTGAATACTACTGACCATTTACTGTGACTTGAGACAGCATGCAGGAGTTGACATTTGGAAAAAACGTATAGCTAGAGGGAGGTGGAAGAAAATTAACCATTTCTATCGTGAAACATATATATGTATGTGGTTGATAATAGGAAACCAGGTAATGGAGGAAGGACTCTTTATAAGCTAGGCACCTGCTTTGTTTCATGAGGTGCCATCACATGGGTATCTTGTCTCGTGCAGCTGTCACCATTGCTATGTCTGCAGTCACTGTGTCCATCAATCTCACTGAGGCTCTTTCTCGTTTTCAGTGATCCTCTACTTACCAAGGATGACGTCTTTCTTCCGGGAACTGGTTTCTCTTGATAACATGTCCAAAGCACATGAGCTAAAGGCTGCCGCCTTAGCCTCCGAGGAGTACTCTGGCTGTTCTTCCTCCAGGAAAGGTTGCTTCGTTCTTCTGGTCGTCCAGGTGACTTTCCACTTTCTTTTCCAAGATTGTAATTCAAATGCGTTGAGTCTTTGGTCTTCCTTATTCATTGCTGGTTTTCGCATCCGCATGAGGCGACTGAAAATGCCATGGCTTGGGTCAGGTACGTGTTAGTCTTCAAAATGACATCTTTGCTTTTTTAAACTTTGAAGAGCTCTTTTGCACTACATTTTCCCAATTTAATATGTGGTTTGGTTGATAGGCTATATTGATTTACTGCTTTCATGGGCATTGTTTGTTTACCCAAATATATTTAAATCCTTGACAACAAACAGCAATATGTTCTGTTGATCATGACTGCGTATTGGACTAGTTGTGAAGATTTTTATTTTCTCTATGGGGAAGTGCAATCAGACTGCACTACGAGACTGCTCCTCAACGGCTTTGTTTCAAGGCCTCTAGACCTTAAGCATGAAAGGTATGCCATCTGCACGCGGCCGGTTGTTATTGCACTGTTTCCCATACTGCTGTTGTGTGCCTCGTCATAGAGTCCAGATTCTCGGATGATTTGCTGGATTCACATAGATAGTGAATAAGCATGGTGATAGACTATCATCCTGACACCTACCTTTTCTTCTTGGCTTCTCGTTTAAGTCAGGTGTTGCTTATGTCTGTCTAAAATTCATGGAGCATGAATCTAATTGTAAATGCAACCTGTAGAGTTCTCTGAGGAAAGGCATGTAACCTAGAAATTGCATTTACTATATTCAAGTTTATGCCCATTTGGGTAATCTACATCAATCATGTCTATATTTGTATTTTAGACAGACATATGCAATGTATGGTTTAAAAAACCAAAACCGGTTCAATATAAATATACACATACACACTTGCATACACATTACAATGGGATTTGAAAAAGTTTGTGGGAAATGGAATGAAAAGATCATATATTTTTTCCCACAAACTTTGAAACCCCCTCATATTTACAGACATACATATGCATATCTGTACGCACAAATATATGTATAAAATACACACATATATACATATACAGGTATATATGTGTGTTTATATATGTATATTTACACCCACTCCTCACTTATGGATATAATTTGGTAACAAAGATCAGGTCACTATTCAAAAATCAGCATAATGCAAAAACAAAGGCTGACCACATCATACCACAAAATAGAGAATGATTACATTATAGCCTAACTGTCAAATTACAGAATTCCTTAACTGCCAAATGATGTTCTTGCATAACTGCCATGCCACTGAGAATTATGGCCAAGCCAAACTGATGCATACCTTTAATCATCATATCTAACATTACTTTCAACTAGCACCTCAGCATTCATTGCTGCCAGACATTTGTTATTAATATGCAAAATAGTCAGATAGATTTATTTTTACTATTTTGATAAGTGAGCAATGTTGGAAAAATAAGAAAGTCAATAAGTGAAGGATATATATATATATATATCCTTTATTTTAATATAAATAAAATATTCTTTTAATAAAAATAAATTAGAGATCATTTTAATCCTGTTTTATATTTCTAGTTATTTTCCCATAAAGAAAATATAGTAGTTCAATGCTCATATTCAAAGGCTATGGGAAAAAAGAAGAGGGGAAAAAAGCATGATTGCTTCTAAACTGGGATAGTTGTAGGAAGGAGTGTCCTCATATCTTTTTTTACTCTTGAAGTCTAAACCAGAGACAGGGCATCTATAAATAATCCATGAACTAGAAAGGAGAATTATATATATAATGAATGGAAAAACATCTAAGTTATTTTCACAGATGAAAAACAGGCCATTAGACTGAGTCTGGGGAAAAATCAGGATAGGAAGTTTAGAAATGGAAATTCTTAACTTTGTAAATGTGAGTAGCCTACTAAAGGAAAAAGAGGAATAAGTTTTAAAAGAAACCAATGTGACAATGTGAGGGCATCCCAAGAAAGATTGGCTTTACAAGGAACATATGCAAAATACAGAAAGAGAAGGGAAGTAAATTTAAATCATGTGTCCACCACTATAGATAGCCCGTGCCTGAAACTTCCTGTCTAATTGATGTGCTTAATGATTACTTGAAGAACAATTAACTGAATCTTTCAAAGAAAGAATTCAACTGCAAGATGATTTTGAACCACTCTCCCATTTCTAAGAATATAGTATTTTCTTGAAAATGGGAGAGAAAATCATGATTTAAGCATTTTAGATTAAGTATGGGTTTCTATTGCTATAGTGATATTGCTAGTCCAGTCTGACCTTCTTGATAAAAATCTGAAACGCAAAGACTAAACTCTCCACCAGATGAACCAGAGATTAGCCATTTTATTCCAAAGACACTTATCTGGGGAGAGTAAAATGAGCCTTCGGGGCACTGTTTAAAAATGGTACTTAAACATAAGGCTTCAGAAACATACTGCATAAGTAATGCCAGGCTCTGCAAAGCTGACAACCCTCTTTCATTATCAGAACCACAGGGAATATGAAAGTTAAATGTCTTGCCTTATGGTTCATCAAACTTTGTGCCTACACAAGAAATTTCAAAGTGGCCAGTAATTATAAAAGTTTTCGATGGCATTTCTGTCTCCAGGAACAATCTTTGACAGGCAAAATTATTCTCAAAAGATGACTCTAGTTCATTTACTTCAAACAAATAGACTTCTAACTCCTAATTTTTCTGTCATTGACTTTTTGAAATCATTATTTAGACAATCTGATTCCTTCAGCATATCTCTGGGCATGTCAGACCAACCCAGTCATTGGACACTGACCCAGCAGGCTAGGTCAGTAGATGAGGTGCTGAGGAGCTATTGCCACCGCGCCTCAGTTTTGTCTAATGGGATATTGATTTTTACCCCAATCCCAGCAGGCTCTCCTGAGAAATCAATATCTGACAAGGCAGCGAGGCAGAAAAAGATGAAACAGAAGGACAAGGGAGAGCAGGGCTGTCGCCCACAAATGTAAGGGTATTTCAAAGATGGCAAACAAGACACCTCAAAGAGGCCGAGAACCGCAAACCAGGGGCAAGCCAAATCAATACTGAGCACAATGAAGAAATGTCGGAGACAGAAGGGCAAACACGACCTGCTAATGAAACCCCTCCTGAAACCAGAAAGCAATCCTTCCCAACAGAGAAGGGAAGTAGACATTGTTCTGACAAAGAGCACAGAACTTTTGCCTATTGCTTTTCTGTTAAAAGAATGGTGGGGTGGGAAGCACTAGGGTGAATCTTATTCACTAGCTATGTGACTGTTAGCATGGTACTTAAATGCTGCTGTACTTTAGCCTTTGGTGATAAAAGAAGATGGTGTGATAAATGAAATTATACTCCGGCTAGGAGTGAGTCACGGAGATCAACCAAGGCTCACCTGCAGGAGCATCCCTCAGTTAAAGAAGGCAGACCAACTGAGTATTTGTATCTTTTTATTACTAAGACTCTGTGAAAATATCTCAAGTTAATCAAATATTTAAAATAGAATCTCAAGAGTCAAGAGAATGGGTAAGCATGCATCAGCATTTTCAGAATTCAGAAGGTGGATGGAAACATAGTACCACTTTTACGAGGACGGAGATAGTAACAGCCTAATGGGTATTTGTAAATGGAGCTGTGGACAGTTCCCACAGAATCCTAAAAAGTCCCAAGACTTACATGGTGAGAACGGCTGTGATCCAGGAGAGTGGTTGAGAGTCAGAATGGGGAACATAAACCTTACTCATTCCTCCACAAAGATTGCCAACAGCTACATGGGTAAACTTCAGTTAAACTGTTGGGTTCTCCCCTGAATAAACTAACGAAAAGACTTGAGACCCAAGAGACCAATGATTCGTGTGCATGGGCCAGTAGTGTGCAGTTGAGCAAGCGGGGTCAACAAAAAGTCTGCAAACACGGCAGCTGAGTCTCCTTCCCCTCCACAGAACTCTTGGCGTCCGAAAGCAGAAAACTTACCGAGACAGAAGAGAGTTCATTGCGAAAGGAAAAATCTCCAAGGACTGACATCTCAGTGTCCCCAGTGTCTATCAGCCTAAAGTGAAACTCAACACGAATCAGCAATCAACATGAACACTAACAAGCCTGTCTATACACACAGCTTAGTTTAAGTTCTGAATATCTCATGCCAAAATACTAATGGCCTGCCAAGAATCAGAAGATGTTTAAGAGAATTATAAAATAAAAGACAACTCTAATAAAATGTCCAATCCAAGAAACAAAAAAAAAATAACTTAGAAAGTTAGTATCGCTACTGATAAAAGAAGTTATTGTATTCTTAACTAAGAGCAGGATGCTATGAAAAAGGGCAATCAAAGAATAGAAAAGAACTCTTTGAAATTAAACTACAATTGCTGAGGTTCAAAATTATCATAAAAGAATGGGAGATTAAATTTTAAAAGTCTCCCAGAGAAAAAAAATAAGAGTCCCAAGTCACATGCTGGAACATGATTTTGAAAACACCCTGTGGATTTATATCCTTAGTTCAGGAGGTTATATCAAGCCACTGTGAATTCCGTAAAGAGAAAACAGGAAAATGAAGGAGGGGAAGATAGACAATAAGTAATGTAAGACTGTTTCTTAGAGCAGAGCTCCCAGGTTGAAAGTACTCCAGAGTGGACAATAAATGAGCCTGCACAATTCCAGGTCAGTCAAGGGATCATCCCAAAAGTCAGATGGATGAAAACAGCTTATACTGAAAGCATGAAGAATCAGAATGGCAAATGATCTGAAAATCAATTCTAAATGATAAACCACAATGGAATATGATCTGCTATTTACAGGGTATATTGTCTATTTATAGGCAACTTCATCTAGTTATAAGGATAAAAAAATCCAACCAAAATTAGAAAAATGTCTGTTAAGATAACACACTATCATGACACGAATTCTACCTTGCAAATCTGGCTGGACCAGAGGATGTACACTGGTACAGATAGGAACTGGAAACACAGGGAATCCAGGACGGATGATCCCTTCAGGACTAGTGGTGTGAGTGGTGATACTGGGAGGGTAGAGGGAGAGTGGGTAGGAAAGAGGGAACCGATTACAAGGAACTATATGTGACCTCCTCCCTGGGGGACAGACAACAGAAAAGTGGGTGAAGGGAGACATCAGACAGGGCAAGATATGACAAAATAACAATTTATAAATTATCAAGGGCTCATGAGGGAAGGGGGAGCCGGGGAGGGAGGGGAAAAATGAGGACCTAATGCCGGGGGTTTAAGTGGAGAGGAAATGTTTTGAGAATGATGAGGACAATGAATGTACAAATGCGCTTTACACAATTGATGTATGTATGGATTGTGATAAGAGTTGTATGAACCCCTAATAAAATGATTTAAAAAAAAGATAACACAAACTCATACATGATCATGTAGATTTTCCTAAGGAATTATAGAAATTAACATAAAACCGTAATATAGGAGTAGAACCTGGATCTAGGCACGGAGGAGCCTGGCAGAAGAATGGCCGCAGGAATATGGCAGAAAAGAGTCCATGGTGAAACTCTGTGATCATCCACAAGGCCCACCCCCAAAAAACTCATTGCCGTCAAATCAATTCTGAGTCTTAGTGACCCTATAGGACAGGATAGTGCTGCCCCTGTGAGTTTCTAAGACTGTAACTCTTTAGTGGAGTAGATAGGCCCATCTTTCCCCCAAGGATCAGCTGGTGGTTTCAAACTGCTGACCTATCAGATCGAAGTCTAACACTTAACCACCATGCCAGCAGGCTCTTTCCACAGGACAATTCAAACAAATGGGTGAAGATAACAGAAGTATCTGGGATGGGGTTCACCAGGACAAAATTCATCTCCGTAGAATAAATAATATGGTGGAGGACTTGTTCAAAATTGTAAGGATTGAGCAGGTTGTTGCATCAGGATCACCTGTGGAACGTATTAAAATTGCAGATGTCTAGCCCCTTTGGGCAAGGCCCATTCAAAATAAGCTCCTGACAACTGGACTCTTCCTTTGGGACGCTTTCGTCCTTGGTGACCCCGCTCAAACGTCAAGAAATCTGCTTCACCCCAGGAGGCTGGGGAAGCCACCCATTTTTCAAGAATTGCATATTGCATTCATCATCATTTTGATGGTGTTTCTTCCAGGATATTGGGAGTCCAGGAGCCCAGCAACTGGCAAAGTGCCTACCCAAACACATAGTAGGTATGTCCTAATGTTTTTTATAAATTAACAATTGAATGAATGACAAGAATATCAACCAGACTGCATGTCAAAATTATCAACGGAGTGTTTTCCAAAAGCACACATTCTAAGCCCCCTTTCAGGCCTCTCTGAGAGTTTGGCTGAGACGCCTGAAATTTTAACATGCTCCTTAAGAGATCTTATGCACAACCCTGTGCAGGAATCCTTGACCTTGGACAGAGCTCTGCACCCAACGTGAAGAAATCTAAAGTCTGGGCCTGGACTCTCCAATGAAAATCATTTAAAATGACTTTCTGGAACGCTGTTTCTTTATTAATACAAAAGACAAATATCATACTTATTGTTTATGGTTCAAATGGCAGTCACTGAAACAAAAAGAAAACCATGTAAAACAAGATTTATAAGAAACTCAATGAGGAGAAAACCATTATATTCTAGCCATGGGGTATGAAGAAGGGAATGCGCTGGATCATCACCTCCACAGGCTCAGGTTAGGTCCTTGCGGGAGGCTGTGGAATTGCCACGCAATGAGCACCAGGCTGGGGGCTGTAGGCATTTGCAGGCGCTGTTTCTCTTCTCTTCATTTTTCGTCTTTATTTTCCCATCTACACTGCGGGGCACTACAGTCTCCCTGCTGTGAAGAGTATCCAGAGACCATTCTAGACGAAAGGAGTTATATAATGTGGAGTCCTTCTGGGAATTACAGAAGTAAATTAATTTCCTCTGCTTCTGCACAGTTCTCTAAAGACAGAAATAACCCCACAAAGACAGGGGGAAATACATATAATAAAAGAATTTCAAATAGTCCTTAGAAGATGGTGCAACGAGTAATTCATTTTCATCCATTAACACAAACTAAGAGATCACCTGCTAAGTGCAAGTCACTGCGCTGTCTGAAGACCAGGCGGGTTACAAAGACCAGGGTAGAGACAATGCCGGTAAAGAAGTAATGTAATCATAATATAATTTGAGATCAGAGAGACTACAGGGATGTCTGTAACAGATGATAAGATATGAGTTTGGAAGGAAGCGTAAGAGACAACTAAGGACTGTAAGTAGTAAGCACATTCTAATATGGGGCTTGCGTTGGGCTGCTAAACTCAAACTCAGGAATTCGAAAACACCAGTAGCTCTCTGGGAAGACGTTGGGGTTTTCTACTCCTGCGAAGAGTTACAGTCCCAGAGCCTCACAGGGACAGTTCTACCCTGTTCTACAGAGCCACTACCAGTCAGAATTGACATTATGACAGGGCATTTTGTTTTCTAAGAGAAGACGGAAGGAGGAATAAACAAATAGAGGGCAGAGGAAACCTGAATTATGGGGCTTTCCTATGAGTGGAAACTTACACTTCACATATAACAGGGTTTCTGAAAGACAAGTATCGTGGTCACATGGGTAAAAGACACAGGTGTGTCAATGGGTGTGAAGTCTCCAAACCAAACGAGCAATATCCACAGTATTGTTTTAGAGACAAGCTGGTGAGCACAGTTTGAGCCAGGTTAGGTTTGAGGCATCCATCGGTGTGACATTCCGGTTGAAGTCCAGAGAACAGGGAAGCCTGGATTTAGGGAGAAGTCGTGGAGAGAGTCCTGAGAGGAACACTGAAGACAAGAGCAGAAGCTGGTGGTACTGAATCATTCCTCGGATCTGGGAACAGGCGGCAGGGTGGGCTCCTGAAGACCAGAGACCTTGTGACGTGTCCAGCTGCGTCCAGGTCGTCTCTTCGCTTCAAAGAGCGTCAGGACTCTACCCGGTTAGTCTCGTCTTTTACCACTTAGATTTTTGTACAGATATGAGGCTCTTTTCTGCTTCAAATTAACCTCAGAATAAGATATAGTCTTTGGATATCTTCCCTCCTTGAGATGCTGTAAAAGTGTCCCCATAGGTCTTTGGTCCTCAAAGGTGTTTTCTACAAAAAGAATTATGATGGGAAATGGAGAGAAGTTGTTGGGTAACAACATGGAAAGTCTTCTGCAGATCTCATAGTGCTTTTCTCAGTCTCGTATGTGCCGGCTTGCGTGCATCACTCAAAACTCTTCTTTCATGGTTTAGAATCCATTCTCCAAGCTTCCCCTAACTGAAATGGACCACATTTTTTGTTGGTTTTGTTTACACACCTCGCACAAGTCCATTGTACTCCATCCCTATCTTCCCTCCTTATCCAAATATTGTCAAAGAGGAAGGACGGAGACTGCTATTACACCAATCAAGGCATTTGGGGCGAAAAAAATCTTAGACGGGAATTGTGTTGAAAAAAAGTTCTCTACTTCCACCTTCCTGATTCTAAAATATTCCAACAGAAAACACCGGACCTAGTTAAATAGAATTCTTGCTCAGAAATCCTCTAACTCTAACACAGTTTTAGAAAGGTAACTTTGGAGAAGGATTAAGTCATTCAAGGGAGACTAGCCTAGCTGCAGACTAAAGTAAACTCCTCAGCGAGCCGAAGCGTTCTGATATCACTCATGAATGCAACTCTGTGTGCACATGCACTTGTTCAGAAAAATAAACCAACTTGTTGCACATTAGCAATCTTCTAGGCATTTCATGCTTATCAACACTGATTCTTACAACAACCTTATAAAATAAATGTATTCTCATTTTTCATATAAACAAAAGGCTCAGAATGATTAAGAGACTTGCTTAAATTCATGTAGTCTTGTGTCAAATGTAAGATTCCAACCCAAATAACACTGGATCAGCATCTTTCTATTTTTCCTGCCATGCACTCAGAGCTGAACTTTCTTCTCTAAAATAGAACCGTCACCTACATAGGAATCGTATATCCCCACAGGGAACACCATGGAGAGTAGAGACGGAAACAGGGAAAGGCCGAAATCACTGGAGGGAAAGCACACGTGAGAGCAGACCCTTTCTTCGCAGTCTTGAACATTGCCCCGCAAATCTCTTCCTTTCATCATATTCCCCGCACCTCTTGATACAGGTCTGCGGTGCTGTGGTCAAGGAGCCCTGGTGGCATAGTGGGGTACACGTTGGGCTGCTAACTCCAAGGTCAGCAATTCAAAACCATAAACTGCTCCAGGGGAGAAAGAGGAGGCTTTCAATTCCTGTACAGATTGACAGTCTCAGAAACCTGTCATTCTCTCCTCAAGGTAGCTGTGAGTCGAATGACTCGATGGCAGAGAGCTTGGTTCGAAGTGGAGCTGTATGTTAGCTGTTGGACTACTAACCACCAGGTCAGTGGTTCAAAGTGAACGGCCTCTCCATAGGAAAACGAGGAGGCTGGCATCTTCTCCAAAGATTTAGTTTAAAAACAAACCCTATACATAGGATTGTTGTAAGTCAGAATTGATTCATGGCAGTTATGCATGTGTTTCTAAAGCTCTTAGAGATGAGAGGGCCCCTTATTACTCAAGCCCTGCCTTACAATGTATCAGTTATTCATTAAATGTAACACCCAAACCCCAAACTCATTGCCATTGAGTTAATTCCTGCTTATGGCCACACTCTGAATCTTAAGTGGAGCAGGTAGCCTCATCCTTTTCCCATTGAGTCGATAATGAGTTTGAACTTCCAGCCTTATGGTTACCAAAGCAACACTTACCTCAGGGTGCCACCAGAGTTCATATTCAATAAATAGTTATTATATAATAGGGCCAAATTGGAAAAGGTGCTCTTCCACGTCGCTTAATATCTCAACTTGACGGTATATCAACTATCAAAGCCTCAGTTAATCACTTCATCTCTCCAGTCTTAACTTTAATAACCTCACCTAAAAAAACAGTAATAAACATAGTAACTACCTTATGCACTTGCTTTAAGGATAGGCTAACATTATTAGTGAAGTGCCTGGCTAAAGAGAAGCTATTGTTGTGTAAGATAAAAGTCAGCAAATGTTTTTTATGAGGGGTCAGCTGGTATATAGTTCAGACTTTGCAAGCCAGAAAGCCTCTATTGAAACTAATTACCTCTGCAGATGTAGCAGAAAGTCAAGCGCAGGTGCTACATGCCTAAACCCCTGAGCATGGATTTAGTCCAATAAAACTTTCATTACAAGATATGTGGCAGCCTCTGTTTGGCCTGTGGAATATAGTTTGTGTGATGGTTATATTTTATGCCAGTTTGATGGCCAGGTTCCTAGCGGCAAAGGAGATGTGCTGGCATATTGGTTAGAACCACCAGCCCCTTCACAGGAGGAAAGCAGAGCTTTCCAGTCCATTAAAGAGGTACACTCTCAGAAACTCACAGAGGCAGTTCTACTCTGTCCTGTAGGGTCATTATAAATTGACATCAACGCGACAGCAGTGAGTTTGGTTAGGTTTGAGTGTGAAAGTAGGACTGGAGTCCAACCTCACAATCGGCTTAACCTAGTTTTGCTCCCGTGGAGGTGTGGACTTTTTAGGACCGAGACCCTGAGAATTTCTTTCTGCCTTGCCTCTCCTCACATTACTGCTTGCCTGGATTGTGTGTCCCACTCTGCAGATGGATGCTCACACAGCATCCTGTCCCCTGGGATCTGTGGCACCCTGCCATATTCCTGATGACCTTGGATCCATGCCACTTTGCACCGACTGGACTGAGCTCTCCCAGCCTCCCATTTCGCCTTCCTGCTTTGTTCATCAACAGCTGCATGAGCTATGGAAAGGGCTCAGGCTAGCATCTCACCCATGGATGTGAATGGGACTGGGTTAGACTGATTTCTTAATAAAAAGTTTCTCTTGATATAAAGTTCTTTCTTATGTACATACATGAGTACCACTGATTTTTTCTCTAGAAAGCTAAGCCTAATTCAAGTTTGCCAACCTTGTTGTAAAGTACCTGGTCTTGAATCAGTAAGATGTGCAACATACAGAAGGTGCTTGAACCACATGTTCCTAAAAAGCAAACTGCTCCTTTAGGTTGGCTGAGCTTCTATGTACTACCGAAAAGAAAAAAAGACAAGAATTAAAGAATGTAAAAGGGGATGTCTAAAAAAGACTCTGAAGTTTGCTCTTAATCATCGTGTAGCTAAGGCAAATGAAATAAATAATGAAGTCAAAGAGCTAAACAGAACATTTTTAAAAGGCAGCTCAAGAAGGTAAGGACTATATGATAATGAAATGTTCAAAGATCTTAGAGTTATAGGGGGGGAAATCACACTTGGCCTATCTATCTTAAACTTAGAGAAACAAGGAAAACATTTAAGCCTCAAGTTGCAGTATTCAAAGATTCTATGGGCAAACTATTGACTGATGCAGAAAACAGCAAGAGAAGATGGAAAGAATACACAAAGTCAGTGTATCATGAAAACCTAGTCGACGTCATTTCAGAAGGTGGCGTATGAACGAGAACCAATGATGCTGAAGGAAGAAGTTCAAGCTGCGCTGAAAGCGTTAGCCACAACGACGTCTCCAGGAATTGACTCTCAAGTGAAATGTTTCAACAAGCAGAAGGAACACTCGACAGATTTACTCACCTACACCAGGAAATATGGAAGACAGCGACTTGGCCAACAGGCTGGAAGAGATCCATATTTGTACCCATTCCAAAGAAAGGTGGCAGCAGAAGGCTCAAATTATAGGATGAAACCATGGATACCATGTGCACGTAAGACTTGCTGAAGATCATCCACCAATGGTTACATCAGAGATTACCAAAAAGGGGTTTGTGTTTTATTGACTATGCTGTGGCATTTGTCTGTGTAGACAGTAGAAAATTATGGATAACCTAGAAAATAATGGAAATTCTGGAACACTTCATGGTGTCCTATAGAATTTGCACATTGATCAAGAGGCAGCTGTGTGAACAGAACAAAGGACTACTGAATGGTTTAAAATGAGGAAAAGTGTGAATCGGTTGTATCTACTTACCCTACTTATTCAATCTGTATGCTGAGTACATAATCAGGGAAACAATATGATATTAAGGAAAACGTGGCATCGAGATCGGAGGAAGGCTTATTAACAACCTGCTATATGCCGGTGACACACCCTTGCTGGCTGAAAGTAAAGAGCAGTGAAGCACTGGCTGATGAAGAGCAGGGACTGCAGCTTTCAGTGTGGAGCACAGCTCCGTGTAGAGAAGACCCGAAGCCTCACAACTGGACCGATAAGTAACATCATGAAGCACGGGGAAGAGATGGAAGTTGTCGAGGATGTTGTCTTTGGACCCACAATCATTGAGCTTGGATCCACAATCATTGCTCATGAATGCAGCAGTCAAGGTATCAAAAAATGAGGTACATTAGGCAACTGTGCTGCACGGGACCTTTTTTGGAATATGAAAAACAAGGGTGTTCCTTGGAGCTAAGGTGTGCCTGACCGAAATCAGATCTGTTCAATTACCTCATATATACTTGAAGGTTGGACGTTAAAGAAGAAAGACCGAAGAAGAATTGATGCATTTGGATGTTAGTGCTGGAGAGTATTGAAAGTATCATGGGTTGCCAAAAGCACATACAAATCTGTCTTGGAAGAAAAACATTCAGGGTGCTCTTTAGAAGCAAGGGTGGTGAGGCTTCATCTTACATACCCTGGACATGTTGTTAGGGGGACCAGTCCCTGGACAAGGGTATCATGCTTGGTCAAGGGGAGGGGCAGGTCAAGAGGAACATTCGCAAGGAGATGGAATGACCCAGTGGCTGTAATAATGGGCTCAAGCATAGGAGCAATTGTGAGGATGGCCCAGGACCGGACAATGTTTTGCTCTGCTGTGCATGGGATTGATTTGGTTCAGAACTGACCCGACCAACGGCACCTAACAATAAAAACAACACAAGCAAAGTTCAGAGATGGCATAAGAGGATTGTGCAAGCAGGCAACCGTAAGGGTGTGAGCTTTACGTAATGAAATGGGAGCCACGATGCATAGAGCAACACACATCATGTCTTGCTTTCTGCACTCCAAGCTAGGAGTTATTTCCTCTGATCATTTATTTCTGTTCTGCTACTGTGCTTTAGCCATAGCTGGGTCTCAGATTATCTTGTAAATAATAAGCATTGTTATTGTTGCTGTTGTTAGTTTCTGTGCGTCAATTCCTACTCGCGGCAACTCTAAATGTGCATCATGGAAGGGATGTATTTGGTTTTCAGAAGCCAATTATCTGTCCGTGGGTGCCTGGGGTCATAGTAGTTAAGAGTTGGCTTGCAATCCCTACGGTTTGAAGTTCAAAATCATGAGTAGAAAGACAGGGCTTACTACTCTTGTAAACAGTTGTAGTGTCAGAAACTCACAGGGGTAGTTCTCCCTTGTCCTTCAGGGTTGATATGCATTGGCATTGACTCAGTGGTAATGAGTTTTGTTTTTGTTTTTTAGTTCTGGGGTACCGCTAGGTGGCCTTGAACTGCCAGCCTTTCAGTAACTAACCATCTATGCCACCCCGAGACTCTCTGAAATGCAAACTCGTTAGTTGAAATTAAAATCGTAAGTGTTATTATTAATATATATGGATCTTTAAGTAGCTTGATGAATATTGAAGTATTTGAGCTACCTCAATATCAGGAAATGATTTCCATTTTTCAAAGATGGCATTAAGAATCTGTCAGACATGAAGATTTAAACAGTTGTACTACAGACTGCTGGTCATTATGTGAAATGATTGTGACTGCTCAACACACCCATCTTTCTTTTTAATGATGTCTTCAGATTTAGCTCTTATTAAAGATCAACTCTTTCTTCTATGCCCCTAACTACAGCCAGTTCCAATCAGATCAGTCAAAAACAATGCTAAGTGTGCAGTGGCCAATTAAGTCTGTGGAACATTCTACAACCCCCACCTAAATTGTTTCAAGATGGATACTTAGAAATTGGAGGGTCTGTTTCCCATAGGGAATATTGACACTTTAAGACTAATAGCAAGCACCAAATAGCATGCTCTGAACAGACAGCACTTAATATAAAGCATTCACAGCACCGACCCAGAACAATGGTCACTCAGTACGAATCACATTGAATCAATGAGTGCACCAGTGACTGTCGGGAATTTTTTCATGATTTGACATTTGAAAAATGAAAATAATCAGAAGTGGCCTACTATCATTTTTTAAATGAAGGGGTTTTTAAAAATGGTGTTCTATCCTCAGTCCATTAAAAATTAATTAGAACGACTATCTACAAGTACCTAATAAGATTGACTACACATCCTAAATTTCCATAAATAAACTACAGTTTTTAACTGAATATTTTCTGGAAGCCTATACAAAGCAATTGTGTGGGATTTCACTCCTCACATGGTTTCCAGAAACTGTTGTTTCTTAATTGCTGCATATTTTAGCTTTCAAACAAACTGGCAGCTTACTAAATCTAATAAAACACTAAAAATATTTCCCCTATAAGAGAATCCAGGAGCCCTGATGGCATAATGGGTTACGAGGTAGATTGCTAACTGCAAGGTCAGCAGTTTGATCATCACTCCGTAAGAGAAAGATGAGGTTTGCTGCGTCAGTAAAGATGAAACCCAAAGGGTTGTTCTACGCTGTTCAGTAGAATGACTGTGAGTTGGAATGAACTAGATGGCAGTGAGTCTAGTTTTGAGTTTATACGAGAATTCTAGGCCAAAAACAAACCAAACTCACTTCTATCAGGTCAATACTGACTCATAGCCACCTTACTGGACAGGGTAAAGCTGCCCTGTGGGTCTCCAAGACCGTGATTCTTTATGGGAGCAGAAAGCCTCATCTTTCTCTGGAGGAGCCACTGGTGGTTTCAAACAGCTGACCTTGCAGTTAGCAGCACAATTCACAACCACTACAGCAGCAGGGCTCCTTATAATTCTAGCCCAACATTTCCTAAATGTGCTTTATTATTTTCTTAGCATGTCCAAGTGCATTTCAGGGCAGCTTCGTACTGAAGTCTCCTTTTAGAGTAATCAATTGAAGAGAAATGTTATTTCTTAAGCACATTATCAATTTAGAAGGGTACACCATAATGTAGAAATGTTAACAGAATCGAGGAGTAAGGTGGAATTGGGGAATATTTTATTCTGTCTATTTTTACCACAATAAAAATAAATAAAAGTATTATCGTTGAATCAGAGAAATAAGATAATCGCTTTATCACTTTGGAAGAATCAATGTAGATTGCAACTTATTTTTCCTTTTATATAATAATAATACATAGTCTATAAGGTCATGCTAAGGATACAATGAATTCATGCACACACAAAAATTTAACACAAAGAAATCCATTTTCTCAAGTGTCCAGGACCAAGGAGCTTAATGTGCATTCTCAGTTGCAAGGTGAAAAAACAAATGCTGGCTGGATAGATATGATGAAAAGCTTATTTGAGAAATATTGGGTACTGTGTAGAATTGTACACTGAGTTTCCAGAAAGAAGAGGCGTGATCAAGAAACTGCTGTCTGCACCATGCAGCAGCAACAGACCCTGAATCTGCAGAGCAGCTAGGAACTGAACTTGAGTGAAGCGCTGCCTGGAGCCAGCACTCGGGCTACTTTGTTTAAAGAAACGGCTCGGCCAAGCCTGTGGTCAGCGAGGCTGGTGTTGTTCTACCACCACCCTTCTCATAAATAGCGTGTCTGGTGAGCCCCCATACATTTTATGATCTCGTTTCATCTTCACAACAATTCTGGGAAGTGGTAGTGTGGCCAAAACGCCTAGAGTTTCCCCAAAAGTAGGTGGGGATGGAGGCAGTGGTATCAATAATGCACCAGGTAGATTTGTTAGCCAGTAGTAAGTCCTAGCCCCTGAAACCGATGCAGAAGACAGAACTGTCAACGTTAGAGAAGCCATAGCATGAGCAGGGCAGGGCTCACATCCTACAGGAACCAGTCTACAACACAGGGCTGGAACACAGGAGCAGTCATTTTGATTAGTAAACTATGATATAGACAAAAGATGGAATCAAGCTCCTGATTGTCAAGGTGACAAATATAAATTTAAGTTGCCAACCTGGAACAGGGGTATTGTCTATAATTATTCTGGGACACCAAGTATAAACTGAGGGTGTTTGGGGAAAATGGACCTAGGCCCGCTGTAACTAAACATTTATACTATAGAAAAGTATACGATACATTTCCTGGCCATAAATCAGATATCCTTCACAGCTACTCCTGACAACAAGTATCCAAGTAAGTGACCGCAGTGAGCAAGAAGAAAGGAAGCCAAGTGGAGAATAAGAGAAGGCCTGATGCGGGAAAAGACTATGTGGTTTTTCATTGTCTTTTCTCCTTCACTTTCAATGTTAGAAAAGCCGATGGGAAAATCAGAGACAGCAGCATTCATTGAAATTCTAATGTTCAAACCTTTAGTTCACGAGTCAGCCTGGGTCCGTGATGATTGCTCCAGCAGTGGTGCTGAGCACGCAACCTCTCAAGGAAGGAGCTGAAGTGCAAGAAGGGACACTTCCCTTGCAGTGGAGTCAGTGGTCCAAGGGGAGTTCGTCTTCGTGACAGATGCTTCTAACACCCTGGTTATTTCCACTCCAGCAACGGACAAGGTGAGGATGATGCTGGATTTCTGCAGGATGTGCCCACGAGCACGAAGGCAGAAGTCATGGTCTGACTCATCCGATGTTTCACAGACATAAGAGGAATCAGATGTTTATCACCAGGCTGACTAGGACGTGGCTCGAGAGGACAAAATTATTATTAGATTCCAGTTGAGGAGAAAGATTTCTGTTGGAATTGTTCCCTCCCCTCCATTGTGGTAAAAGAATAAATTGGAAGCTCAAATGTTACCAATTTAGTTTCAGGAAGACGGTTTCATCTGGGACTTCATTTGGTAAACATAATAGTATACTCAGAAAGTAAGCAAAGCTTCACAGAGATCTTTAAGAAGATGGAAGAGTCTGACACTCCAGGCTGTCGTATTGATCCTGAACTTCTAGGCCCTGACTTTTAGGATTCGCCTGGCACAAGAAGGACATTTTCATTATTAAGAAATTTAGACCAGTCAGGGTGCAGAGTAGCAACGATGAAACATACAACTTTCCTCTAGTTCTTAAATGCTTCCTCTCCCCCCCACCCCCACCCCCGTCACTGTCATGATCCCAATTCTACCTTACAAATCGGGCTAGACCAGAGGATGTACACTGGTACAGATAGGAACTGGAAGCACAGGGAATCCAGGGTGGATGCTCCCTTCAGGACCAGTGGTGAGAGTGGTGATACCAGGAGGGTGGAGGGTGGGTGGGGTGGGAAGGGGAAACTGATGACAGGGATCTACATATAACCTCCTCCCTGGGGGACGGACAACAGAAAAGTGGGTGAAGGGAGACGTCAGACAGTGTAAGATATGACAAAATAATAATAATTTATAAATTATCAAGGGTTTATGAGGGGGAGGGGAAAAATGAGGAGCTGATACCAAGGGCTCAAGTAGAAAGCAAATGTTTTGAGAATGATGAGGGCAACAAATATACAAATGTGCTTGACACCATGGATGGATGGATGGATTATGATAAGAGTTGTACGAACTCCCAACAAAATGATCTTTTAAAAAAAGAAATTTAGAAAGGGCCAACAATCATATAAAGAAATCTTTCCCTTCATTAGCTATAAGACAAATACAAATTAAAACAACAATGAGAGACCACCTCACACTGACACTTTATGCAAAGTTAAAAAAAAATACTGGAGAGGATATGAAGAGATTGGAACTTTCATACATTGCTGGTGGGATCACAGAATTGCAAAGCCACTGTGGAAAATGGTATAGCACTTCTTTAAGCAAATGTAGATACAAATACCTTATGGTCTTGCACTCTCTCTAGTTGGTATATACCCTACCAAAATAAAGAACAAAGCACGAACAGATATTGGAGCATCTGTGTTTCCCGCAGCACTTTCTGCAATAGCAGAAGGATGAAAACAACCCAAAGCCCTGGCTGTGCAGGACTGGATACACCAACTCTGGCTCGTAAACACGTGGACTAGCATGCCTCCTTCAAACAGTAGCAAGCCAAGGGCCTCATGACTGGACACAGCTGGAGGATATGATGCTCAGCAAAGGTGGTCAGGCCCATAACGTAACTATCCGGGCGACACCATTATGATCAAGGGAAAACCAGTTTTCACAGGAAAGGGAAAGACGGTGAGGACTATGAGGAGGCGCAGGGTGGCTGGGAGTGGGGAAGCGGAGGATCAGAGAGGTAAGGAGGGAAAGTGGGTGGGAAAAGAAAAGACATTTAGAAGGACACTTCAGTAGCAATCTCCCTGGGGGATAAGAGAAATGTTGCTCAGGTTCTATGTATTGCAATGAAATCTTGTAACCTCTGGATTACATTAGAACAGTAGTTCTCAACCTGTGGGTCGTGACCCCTTTGAAGGTCGAATGACCCTTTCACAGGGGTCACCTGAATCATAACAGTAGCAAAATGAGAGTTATGAAGTAGCAA
>NW_022105611.1:5514422-5520638 GCF_000313985.2 Echinops telfairi | reverse complement strand
TGTCATTAGAAAGAAATATTTCACAACATATAATTACATATTGTCTTTATGATTCATCACTATGTTTTCATTATGTTCAATTTGTAACAGTGAAAATACATCCTGCCTATCAGATATTGGCATCACGATTCATAACAGTAGCAAAATGAGAGTTATGAAGTAGCAATGAAAATAATTTTATGGTTGGGGGGGTCACCACAACATGAGGAACTCTATTAAAGGGTCGCAGTGTTGAGAACCACTGTGCTTCAGGCTTATGAGACATTCCACCTACATAGAAATTTCCTCAAAGTTCCCACCTGCAGAGATCTGTAGGATTAGAAGTCAGTGGGAAAGCACCATCGAGTAGTCGGGCCTCAAATTAGTGAGCACTATTCTCCCTCTCTCTTTTTTTCCTTAATTTTATTGGGGGCTCTTACATGTCTTATCACAATCCATACAGTCATCCAGTGTGTCAAGTACATTTGCACATATGCCGCCATCATCATTTTCAAAGCATTCTCTTCCCACTTGAGCCCCTGATATCAGCTCCCCATTCCCCACCCTACCCCGCCCTCCCTCATGAACCCTTAATAAATTATAGATTATTTTGTTGATATCTTATATGTTCCATTATTCATCCCTCTGGGAGGGGGTTCTAGATTGATCCTTGTGATCAACTTTCCCTTTCTCCCCCCACCCTCCCCTAACCTCCTGGTATCTCTACTCTCCTTGTTGGCCCTGAGGTGTTTAACCTGGATTCCCTGTGTTTCGGCTCTTATCTGTAGTCGTGTGCATGCTCTGGTCTAATCCGATTTGTAAGGTAGAATTGAGATCATTAAAGTCAGGGGAAGGAAACACCAAAGAGCTAGAGGAAAGTTGTGTGTTTAAGGAACTTAGGTGGAGCAACACACTGAGCAGCTCCATGAGGAAAAGACCCGCCAATCTACTCTTGAAAAAGTATGCCTTAGAGACCCAGATAGGGTAACCACTCAAGGACTCCTTGTAGTATAGTGGCTTATGAATTGGGCTGCTAACCACAAGGGCAACAGTTTGAACTCACCAGCCACTGTGTGTGATCAAGGTGAGACTCTGCTTCCCATAAAGATTTACAGCCTGGAAATCCTGCCTGGCCATCTCCATTCGGTCCTATAGGGTGGCGATGAGCCAGAATCAGTGCTTTGGTAATGAGTTTGGAGTTTGATGGGGTTTCTCTAGCCTGCCTCTGCGGTCTCTATGAATTAAATGACATGTCTCCCTAACCAAGTTAAGTTGTGCAACGGTTGATGAAGAAAAGTCAAAATGCGGTGAGCATATGTCTGAAAGGTCCTTTGATCCACAGGCAACTTCACCTCTCCCAGAAAACATAGGGACCTCTTCCTTTCTTTTCTTAGCACGTATCACTGTCAAGGACACTACCTATTTGTGGGAAACAGCAAGATTTCTCCCAAGTTGTCTCCCCCAAATGTATCCCAAACTTAGCTGCTGGCTACACATGGCAAATGACTATACACTTGGAGGTCAACAGAAGTAGGTCAGGGGTTATTCTCCCTAAGGGTTGTCAGCCATCTAGAGCAAGCAGTCACCATTGTTTATCCCACAACAAGTAGGGCCCATTCCCTTCTGATAAGGATAGTAGTAGATTGTTTCCCTGAAGGAGTGTCCTGGAAAGTTAAGCCCACCCAAGGATGACCAAGGTTAGGCTGCCATATTGAGTCTAGGGTCTGCCCGTCTTGTCACATGTGTACCTCTAGACCCTCCCCTTCCTATGGGCATACCCCTAACTCATCCCCTTCCTGTCATACTTATGCCTATTATACATCCCCTTCCTATGATGTGTATGCCTATTGTACTGACCCTTCCTGTGATGTGTGGTTATCTGTAATCACACCCCCGAAGTAGATATAAGCCTTGGTTAGCAATAAACAGTCTCCAGCCCCCTGCTCTTGCTCTCCAGCTCTCTCCACGTGGACCACCAAGCGGGGATGAGGTGAGCATGCTACCATGAATTGTGTCTAACTCCATTATTTCAATATCTCTTCTATTTCTCATGTTCTCCATACTATCCTGTAATATTTATTTATTATCACCGTACAATTGCGCCTACTGGACCCGTAATGATTTTTCAGGGGCTCTCTACCGCCACACCTATTTTATTTGTGCTTTGTAGTTGCTGTTGTTGATGTCGAAGGTAAAATGTTGCCTCTTATGTGAACTGATTCATTCTCAGTTTCTAGAACATTTGTCAGGCTCATAACAGCTGTTCAAAGGTAATTGTTGACTGAGTAAATAAATGAACCGTGGAAAACTGTAGTCCTCCTGTAAGTGTGGGTCATCCTGTCTAAAATGAGATGTAAAGCAGTCAGTTGAAACAAGAGTCCCCCCAAAATTCTACTCTTTCACCTCGGCACCTGGAAGCTTCTGAGTTAGAGACTAATTCTCTTTGAAAGAGAGAATTTGAAAGCATCTGAAGGAGCTGTGGAATAAAATCGAATGGGGCTAAGGGAAAGAGAATAAGTAAGCCCACCCACATTTGGAAAGTATTCATTAAACCTGTCAATAACGTGCAATAATGAGTTTTCTTCTATTTATCTATCTACCTACTTAGCTACCTACCTACCTATCTTTCAATGCAACCGTTAGAAAGATCCAACAACGGCTAAAAAGTAGAAACAGTACTCACTGTATCTAACATAAAAGGCAGGTCCCTAACACGTAGGGGAAATAAAGCATTTCACAAGTAAAGGAGGAAAAGCACACTGATGACTGGGTCCTCCTCACAATGGAGGATAAGTTTCCAGAGTTGGAGAATAACAACTTTCCAAACAAAAGGCACATCTAGAGGCAGAAGAGAGATAAGGGGGTACTGAGACTCTCAGTGAAATGGCTGAAACAAGAACATTCCAATTGTGACAGAGAGCGCAGCATCACCCTCCCTGCCTTCTCCCTCTGCATCGTCTCTCACACCAAGCATTGGTTAATCCTGCTAGTTTGCGCATCAAAGATATCCTCAAATCAGTTTTTCTGTTTTCTCCTCATCACCACTATGCTAGTCCTCATTCTTGACCTGTCCATGTCACTCTGTTTCCAGGATCGCTCCCTCCAATTGGTGTCGTGGTTATAAGTTGGGCTATGATCCAAATGGTTGGCAGTTCAAAACCAGCAGCAGCTCCACGGGAGAAACACTGGGCTGTGTAATCCTGTAAACAGTACAGACTCAGAAACCCACAGGGGATCACTGGCGTCAGCACTGACTCGATGATAGTGAGCTTGGATTCTGGGTTTGCAGGAGCAAGGCCTATCTTATTCACAGCTAAATCCAAACCAGCTAGCACAGTGCTTCTGATCAACAAGGAGTTAGTAGCTGCGCTCGACAAATAAAGTAAGAAAAAAGGTAGAAAAACTCAAAACATATAGCATCTGGGGTCTTAAAGGCTTGAAAGTAAACAAGCGGCCATCTAGCCCAGAAGCAACAAAGTCCACATGGAAGCAGCACACCAACATGAGTGATCATGAAGGGCCAAAGGGACCAGGCTTCAAACACCAAAGGTGGGGAGAAAAATCATATCCTCGTCAATGAGGGTAGCGTGTGATGGGGACCCAATGCCCATCTCTAGACAACTGGACATACCTTGCAAAGGGGTAGTGGGGAGATGGGTCACTTAGGGTTCAGTATAACAATAATGAAACCCACAACCTTCCTCTAGTTCTTAAACTCTTCCTCCCCCCAACTACCAGGACCCCAATTCTGCCTTGCAGACCTGGCTAGACCAGATGATGCACAGCGGTACAGATAGGAATTGGAAACGCAGGGAATGTAGGACAGATGAACCACTCAGGACCAGGGGTGACAGTGGCAATACCAGGAGGGAAGGGGGGTGTAGAAAGGGGAAATTGATCAAAGGGAGCTACATATAACCTCCTCTCTGGGGGATGGGCAACAGAGGGGTAGGTGAAGGGAGACGCCAGGCAGTGTAATATAAGATATGATAATAATTTATAAATTATCAAGGGTGCATGAGGGAGGGGGGCAGAGGAAGGGAGGGGGAGGTGGGGAAAAAGGAAAATGAGCTGATTCCGGGAACCCAAGAGGCAAGTGAATTTTGGGAATGATGAGGGCAACAAATGTATAGATGTGCTTTACACAATTGATCTATGTATTGTGATGAATTTTATGAACCCCAATAAATTGAATTTTAAAAATAATAATAATAATACATAAATAAAGAAAAGGGGGAAAAAAGAAAAACCATGATATAAACTACATGTAGAATATACTTCTAATAATATGCACACGGAATATCTGAAAAATACATAAAAACATGTATCGCATGTCGAGCTGTCTTTATTTCCTTCATACTTTTGTTTGAAGTTGTGGGGTTTTCTTGAGATTCTCAAAATATTCCACAAGAATCTTTTTTCCTGATACTGAGAAATAAAGATCTATTAAAAAACCAAAAGGGATTAGACAAAAATCATAGGCCTGGCAATCAGTCAGCAATGGGAGGCCCAAAGGGAAAGGTAAAATCCTTCTCCTTCATCTTCTGGCCCTACCTCTGCCCCTCCTCCTGCTACTCTGCTGCACCGCCTGCCTGCCAGGCTGGTCGATGCCCCCCTTGTGCACTTGCCACCGTCGGCGCTCTCTCCCCACGGCCTCGGTCTTCTCTACTTGGCAGTTCTCTGTACTTGCTATCTTTTCAGTTCTAGGGAAAACAATGATACCGTTCCTAGTATGAAGAAGAAGTTTTTAAATACTGACAGATTAAGTTAAGAAATACACATACGAAGCCGTGGACACTGAATTTAAGGTCTATCTCTTATTAGTGTAAAATGGGTCAGTCTTCCATCATACTTGCTGCCACAGGTGGTTCAGTCGGAGAATTCTTCCCTTCCACATAGACTGGAGACCCCATTTGAACCTGATGAACCTCCCACACAGCCACCACCTGTCTCTCAGCAGAGGCTTGTGTGTTGCTGTGATGTCAACAGGCTTTAGCACAGCTTCCAGGCTATGATGGACTAGGCAGAAAGGCCCCGAGATTTATTTCTGAAAATCAGTCACTGAAGTCCATATGAATCCCAACATTTTGATCCCCAACTGATCATAAAGTTGGCTTATGGTAGGTAGCATTCAGTTCTGTTGCGCACTGGGCCGCCTAAGCCAGAGGCAGACTTCCTAGCAGCTAACAAAGATAGTCTTATCCTCATACAGTGATCTTGAGGATGGAAGAGAAAACACATGCAGAAGATGCCTGGTCCCCAATAAACACTCAACAAACACAAGCAGTTATTCATTACTGTCGGTGTGACCATCTACAAATTGTTAGCTCCCTTAGCAACTCTCATCTTAAATTATGGACAGTAATTCCTGCCCTGTCCACCTCCTCGGTTTGATGATAGAATCAATGGCATAAAAGGATCAGTAATGTGTTCTTTTCTGTGTCATTCTTACTTACATTTCAATTATCTCTTTTTTAAAAAAATCTCTTAAGGTCCTATTACCTTGGCTGATGTTTCAAACCATCCGACGAAACCATGCTCCTTGCAGAACTGGTCCATCTTGAGGCCATTGTTCAAGAGCACATCCTTTCCCTGATCACATTTGTTGGCCAGCAGAACTGTTGAGACTGGTTTGCCATTAGGGAGAGTTAACTTTGAGTCCAAATCGCTTTTCCACTTTATCACCGCTTCAAAGGTGGCTGGCCTGGTGACATCGAAGACAATAAATGCACCCATAGCTTCTCGATAATAGACCCTTGTCATGTTTCCAAATCTTTCTTGACCTGTTATCAAAAAGAAACACAAATGTTTTAACTAAAAACTGAACCACAGGCTAGAGGGCCACATGGCCTCCTGGGTGAGGCCCACTCAGTGAAATGCTAATTTTTAAAGAGTGAGCATGGCACACAACAGTGGAGTTATGCTCTTAATTTCTGTGTTCAGGAAGGAGTTTATTAGTTTAATAAATATATTGCTTTTCAGATTACATATACATTTCATTCATTTTTATAGATTTTATAATCTTTTATAGAATATATACATTACATATCAGATGTTCTAAAAACACATATATTGAGAAACTCTGGGCACCACATTATGACCCATAAGTAGATCTAGGCTGTCTGATGTATGAAGGGCCATCAAAAAGTTCATGGGAAATTCAAATACCTTATATATTTTTTGTTTGTTGGCATACACTTCATATATCATGCACTTTAAGCATTCAATCACATTAAG
>NW_022105611.1:5480838-5514157 GCF_000313985.2 Echinops telfairi | reverse complement strand
TATTCAAAACTGAAACAACTTTAAATGGGCCAAAGGGAGATCAAAAAATAAGGTGTTATATTTGTACCCCCCATCATGCTTTAATTCCATTTTTCTATGAACTTTTTGAAGCCCTATCATATTATTCATTTACAACATGCTCTAATGTAACTTTAATTTTAAATGAACTAAAGTGATATGAAATGGTAGATACTTTATAAAATTTTAAATTAAGTTCTCCAGTCATAGTACAGGCTCTCATCCATGATGTCCTGAAAGCACACGTGGGGGTGGGCTGCTGTGTGGACAGAGCCAGTTCCATAAACGGTTCCACCATCACAGAACGTTCTACTTGACAACATTATCCTGAACACTTGGGCCATAATGATTTCGACATGAGACTCTGCCCAGTATAACTATAATTTAAACTTGCATTCTAGTGGGAAGCGATATGAACACCAGCATCATACATCAGTACATTAGACATTATATTGAAAGGGTATCCACCGTCTAATCCAACTCAGGGGATAATAATAATTCACATGTATTAGATGTTTACTAACCATCAGAAATGTGATATATCTACATGATCAGGAAGATACAATTATTATCTTTTTTCAAATGAGAAAATCAAGGCTTGGAGAGGTGAAGTAACTTGCTCACATTACATAGATGGTAAGTTTGGGGAGCAGAGTTCACACCTGACATGTTGCAATCTATAGTCCATGCATATTTTCCACCATTATATCCTCTCAATTATTGTGCTATCTTCTCCATCAGGTTTATATTCCAGGAATGTCCCATTCCATTACATTGGACAGGTCTTTGTTAGACACCTAAGATCAGGAATTCAACAATGAACTAGCATTATACCATTGAATGCAGGAATCAACAATGAACTAACATTCTACCATTAAAGGCAATCTATGGGGCAAAGAGGGACCTCTATTTAAAAAAAAGAGAGAAAAGAAAGGAAGAGAAAAAAGACCGAGGATTGGCATCATGACATCAGTTTGAGCTAGAAGCATTTTTAGTCTGAGGTTCAGTTTTTTTAATTTCTAAAGTTATATTGAGTTTTTTAAACACTCTACACTTTACCATCCTCACTTGCAAAGTGGTGATGGTAACGCGAACATCAAAGGGGGACGGTGTGGAAGCGAGTATGGAAAGCACTCAGCACGTTCGTTCAAACTGTACGGTACTGGAGTTTGCCTTCCATTTCCGTAGCATGTTCAAAAATATGAAAGACATTATAGCCAGTGTTTTGAAATCAGAATTGGAGGCCAGAGTTTATGGTGAAAAAAATTACAGTTATTTTCAAACGACTGAAAAGAGTGCGCAAAATTCTATTATTTCCAGCTGTATCTACTAGTGGTTGCTGAAGACTGGGTTCTTGAAACAAAGCCCTTCAAACTATGTAACCAGTCAAAGGTTTTTAATTTTGATTTGGGGACTTATTTATGTTAAGATTCTTATAAAGTTGTGTACATGAAAACAAAAGCAGTCGTATTTTTAACAAGCTAACTTTCTTGGAAGGAATAACATACTGAAGGTGGAGTGGATTTAGGAAGATAACGGTAACATACCTCACTTTGATCTTTACCCTTAATTTTGAGCTCAAAGTTATTTTGTTATTTTCTAGGTCGTGAAAAGAGAATGATCCCTAAGTATTTAGGGACATGGACGAAGGTCAAGGGACCTGACGTCACTAGATGCTCATGTGTGCACTGTGCTCCAGTGTGTCTAGGACACCTGGGAGGAAGAGCATTTTTTCAGGACCAGCACATGACAATCTTAAAGCACTTCTTACACGGGTTCTACTACAGAGGTTGTTTTTTCGTTGTTGGGTTTTTTTTTGGGGGGGGGTGCCCCCACAATCATCCAGTTAATGAAAGAAAGTTATAAAATGTTCTTCATGTGACACACCAACAACAGATGAACTTTCATTTCTCCTGACTGACCTTTAAACTTCATTCTTTTCAAGTCTCTGATGCAAACAGTGATCTCCTTTGATAATGCTCAGGACGGCCATGGCCTTTCAGGAAAATACAGTGGGGGGGGGGCACCTCTGTGATTATTCAGAACTCTGACGGCCTCTAGGTTTTTCAAGAATGTCTTATGATCCCTTTCAGAGAACTAATCAGATAAAGCATGAAGTCATGGGTTATTCAATGATCTGGTTGTCCAGATGTCTGCAGGGCAGAATAAGGTGGCCCTCTGGATGAAAGATTTTATGTTGCAAAAATATGGCACTGTGCTAAAGAGTGATACATAGGCATACAACTTCACACACCCCAACCACTGCGATCCAGTCGATCCTGCCTCACGACAGGCCTGTCAGAATGAATAAGCTTGCCCCATTGAGTTTTCAATGCTATAATCCTTATGGAAGCAGATGACCATTATCCGCTGGTGACTTTGAACCACTGTCCTTTCCGTTAACAACCAAGTTGTTATTCACTATGCTGCCCAAGTTCCTTTATACCTTCATGTGTGTTCACAAAGAAAAGTGCACTTGTGTATGTTTGAGTTTGTAAGGGTATGAGTGTCGGATCAGAAAGAAGAGACAAAAGCTTATTTCTGGAAAGAAATGCCCTCTGTATGTTGAGTTCACTGGGTCAGCAGACTCTGAAAGTTTGTGTTTTGCCATTCCAGCCTGGGTCACACGAAGAAAAGGCATTGTCACACTTATATTTTTATCCGTAGTTTGTCAGCTGAACGCTTTCGGCTGTTTCTTATTTGCAAAATGATACTTAGTTCCCTAAGAACTGTGTCTACCCATCAGCAAAGTAGAGAGCTGAAGGTTTGTTTTTTTTTCTGATTGTTTTATTAGGGGCTCATACAACTCTTATCACAATCCATACATACATCAATTGTGTAAAGCACATTTGTACATTCATTGCCCTCATCATTCTCAAAACATTTGCTCTCCACTTAAGCCCCTATTACCAGGTCCTCATTTTTCCCCCCCTCCCCGCTCCCCCCTCCCTCATGAGCCCTTGATAATTTACAAATTATTATTTTGTCATATCTTGCCCTGTCCGACATCTCCCTTCACCCACTTTTCGGTTGTCTGTCCCCCAGGGAGGAGGTCACATGTAGATCCTTGTAATAGGTTCCCTCTTTCCAACCCACTCTCCCTCTACCCTCCCATTATCACCACTCACACCACTGGTCCTGAAGGGATCATCCGCCCTGGATTCCCTGTGTTTCCAATTCCTATCTGTACCAGTGTATACCCTCTGGTCTAGCCAAACTTGAAAGGTAGAATTCTGATCATGAGAGTTGGAGGGGGGCATGGGGGGAGGGAGCATTTAGGATCTAGAGGAAAGTTGTATTTTTCATCATTGCTACATTGCACCCTGACTGGCTCATCTCCTCCCCGACACCCCTCTGCAAGCGGATCTCCAGTGGCTTTGGGTCTCTACTCCGCACTCCCCACATCATTCACTATGGTAATATTTTTTGTTCTGATGATGCCTTATACCTGATCCCTTCGACACCTCATGATCGCACAGGCTGGTGTGCTTCTTCCATGTGTGCTTTGTTGCTTCTGAGCTAGATGACCGCTTGTTTACCTTCAAGCCTTTAAGACCCCAGACGCTGTATCTTTTGATAGCCAGGCACCATCAGCTTTCAAGCTGAAGGGTTTAACATAGGCAATGCACTTAAAAACAAACAAACAAGACAAAGACTATGTTCAAAATCAGCCTTTGAGTTGATCCCACTCATTTAACACATTTTTTGACAGCTACCATCATTCAGGCATTGTGTTCTGAACTGCTAGCCTACACTTCTCCTTGGACACCTGCATCGAATATGATCTAGTTCCTCATATAATCTCTAAAGGCACACTCCACAGATGCATAGATGTGGGTCATGATTTAACTTGAAGGGTGCTGAGTGACAAAGCAACCAAATGAATCTCAAAAATCAATACGATGGCTTCAGTAGCGATTAACAGCCTCATGGGAGAAGGCAGTGAACTGAAGGGTTAAGACATGAGTCTTTAGCCATAGTTACCAGTGCAACCATGAACATATAGTTTTCTCTCCCCGAGTTTCCTCCTTTGTAAAATGCAGTTAGTCTGGCTGATCTCTAAGATGCCTTTCTGCTCTCATCTTCCGACTCCATGAGGTTCCGTGAAGTCAACACGTGGTGCTCTGTCCCAACCACTTGAACGTCACATTTCGTGCCGTGGGTTTCCAGCTAGAATATGCTAAGGCCACAAAGCCTTCACATGCATTTAATACTATTTGCATTAGTTCTATAGAGCAGCTCTCAGTGAGTATAGCACAGCAGTGAATCCTCAGCTCAGATGTGAAAAGAATGGTAGGAAGCACGCTGTTTTCTTCTAATCTGAGTTCATTCTTGACCACCTTCTGTCCATAGCAGCCAACGCTAAGACTCCGAAAAATTACTTTCCCAGTCAGATCCTCAGTTTTCTCAGTGACAAAATAAAAAGACTAGACTGGATGCTTGAAATTCATCGTTCCTGTGGGCCTTCCTCACTAATCAATTATGTGCTCTCCCCCCATCAGTATGCAGGAACCCAATTTTCCACCTCCTGTTCTGGCACCGTGTCACACCCACAATGCCACTCAGAGTGACACTTCCAAGTGATCTTGCGATTGCCTCTTCATTAACATACACAAGGATTAACATACACCCTAACTTGTACCTTAATTTGAGAACACCTCTGCCAGAGGTGTTTCCCCAAATACTGCTTCACTTCATTCACCATCAGAATTCCCATTAATGTCTGAAACCGAAAATTGACTGCTACACTTTGATTGCAACTCATGGAGTCCCCACAAGCGTTAGATTAGATTTGTGCTCCATCAGCTTGTCGGTGGCTAATTTTGGGGTGTCCATCACCAGATCCTCCTCTCGTGAAGCCTCTGGGTGGACTAGCACCTCCAAACTTCCAACTATACATTCAGTATTCAAGTATGTTAACCCTTTGTACCATTCAAGGACGCCTTACTGTTTATGTTGTTGTCCTTAGGTGCCATCAAACTGGCTCCAAATCATAACAACCCTATGCCCCACAGAATGAAACACTACCTGGTCGGGTGCCATCCATACAGTTCTTGACCTTGAGCCCATTGTTGCAGCCACCGTGTCAATCCCTCTGGTCGAGGATCTTGCTATTTGTCACTGACCCTCTACTTTACCAAGCTTGACATCCTTTTCCAAGGACTAGTCTCTCCTGATAATATGCCCAAAGTACCTGAGATAAAACCTCACCATCCTCACTTCTAAGGAGCATTCCAGGTGCACTTCGTTCAAAACAGTTGAGCGTGTTCTTCTGACAGCCCATGGTGTCTTCAATACTCATCACCAACCCCATAAGGCAGCTAAATTGGAACTTCTTGGGTCTTCCTATGCTTTCTCCAGTTTTCACATGCAGGTGGGACAACTGAACATAGTATGACTTGGCTTAGGAGCACTTGAGTCCGCTCAGTGACAACAGTGTTCTTTAGTCTTCTGAAGATTTTCCCAGTAAAACGCCTCATTTTATTTGATTGCTGCTTCCATGAGCATTGATTGCTCATCCAAGCAAAATGAATTCTTTGGTATATTCAATCTTTTCTCTATTGACCAGGATGCTGTTGTATTGGTTCAGTTGTGTGGAATTTTACTCTTTGTCTGTTCTTAGACTGAAGCTCCAATCAGACCTGCTCCCCCTGGGTAATCTTGAGAGTCATTGAAATATCGGTGGCATGACTTCCACCAGCCCAGCGCCAGGGTATGCCTCCCTGACAGGCAAGTGGTGGCTGCTGCCCGTAGCAGACAGCAAACACTGAAGGGCTGCAGTTGGACGGCTATAGTGTTTTATGGCTTCTAGAGTATTTCTTAAAAGTTGAAATACTTTACAATAATAATAACCTTGATTATTGTCCACAAACACAGGTGTTGCACTCTCGTGAACACACTAACACGTGCAAATACACGATCTGTATTTTAAATTCTTTTGAGTTAACCAATATCAACAGTTTTCATACTGTCATGTCCCACAAATGTTGCATTAGATTTAAACTAATCAATTCTATCAAGTTTATAAAAGCAATCAAACCCAAAATTGAGAAATCATAAAATATAGATAATTTCATTTTAAAAGAAGCCAATGCTACTTTTCATCTTGTTAATGGCTTCTTAGAATCTCACGTTTTCCTTCTGCGATCTTTACATGATAATATAACAATCTTTGGCTATTCCAATACCATTGATGAGCTTTGTGGAAAAGCAAACTGGGAGACAGCATTGTGAACAAGCTTCGTTCTCATTTGCTAGGAAAGCAGGAAGTAGTAGTGTACATGGTTCAGCTTAGGAACACATTGTGCAGAGAGCATTTTGAAAGATGATCCAGTGTTTTCCAGGTGGAGAAGGGATCATTTGTTTTTTCCTGTGGGTCCTGTGGTGTTTTCGAGGTTGCACCTCTTGGGCTGCTAACCAGAAGATGAGTCCTTCGGCCGAAGGCAGGCGTCTTCCCAACACTATGACTGGCTCGGCTCTGCCAAGTTCCACTTCTGGCTTTTGCTCACTGTTACCCCCCTCCTTCTGAAACATATTCTCTCTCTTCTCTAATGAACCAAATCTTCTCTAGGATTGTCCCAGGTCCTCTCCACACCCCGAATTCTTGGAACATTATCTTTCTGGCTAGTTGGCCACACACTCATCCCTGACCTGCTCTCCGCTCCCACCACCTTGACGGACTGGAACCCTCACCCAGTCACTTCATCAGGCCCTGCTGAGGGTTTCAACGACGGCTAGTCCCCGGGTTATAAACTAGGTCCATTTCTAAGGGTATCTTTAAATTGAACCTGGAGGTTAGTCAGAATCAGTGCATTATGGTTCTCATTAACCTTACTTTAGGGCAATAAAACGCTGATGGCATTTCAAAGGAACAACGCTGTCTGTACAGCAAGCGGAGGTAACCGTGGTCAGGAGAGCGCTGTCAGCAGGAACAGTGATGATGGTCCAGGTTAGGCTGCTGACCTCAAGGCCCACCACGCAAACCCGCCAGCCAAGCAGCAGGAGAAAGGCTGTCTGCTCGCCTACACATCTGGAATTGGAAGCCCTAGCTAGAGTCCCTATGAGTCAGAATCCACTTGATAGAAGTGGGTTTGAAGATGGAGAGGTTCAGCTTTTTCACAGTGAGGGTGGATTTACATGACTTTGAAGGGCAAAGAGGGAACCCCTGAAGTGTAGTGGGTTAGCAGCTTTGGGCTGAGCTATAACCCACAATCCACAATTAATGCTCATGTAAGCAGCAGTCAAGAGATCAAAATCCTCAGTATAAGACATTTTTAGAGTCTTGAAAACCAAGGATGTTATTCTGAAGAGTTAGGTGCACCTGATCCAAGCTGTGGTATTTTCAAATGATTCGTGCATGTGAACATTGGACTATGACTAAAAAAGACTGAAGAAGAATCAAGGCATTTGAATTCTGGTGCTGGCCAAGAATATTGAAAGTACCATGGGCTACCAAAAGGACAAACAAATTCATCTTGGAAGAAGTACAGCCAGTGTGCTTTAGAGGTAAGGACAGCGAGACTTCCTCTTACACACTTTGGACATGCTGTCAGGAGAGACCAGTACTTGGAAAAGGACATTGGGCTTGGGAAAGTGGAGGGGCAGCAAAAAAAGAGAAAGGCCCACAATGAGCTGGATGGACATCATGGCTGCAGCATAGGAACAATTGTGAGGATGACACAGAGCCAGGCAGCGACAGCCGATTCGATGGCACCTAACAACAACAACAACAACAACAACAACATAACCCGAGGGATCAGCTCTACCCTATTCTATAGGGTCACTATCAGGCAGAATCAACCAATGTCAGGGAGTTGGTCCTTTTTTTTTTTTTTTTTAAGGAGCTGTCAGCATGTGTGGCTTTCTTAAATTACTGTTCCTTTTGCATGCTATAAGCCCCTGTAGCTATCTTCCCAATTACATCACCAACTCCTTGAATCTAAGACTGCAGTACACAGTTACTCTTCCCTGTGTCCACAGAACACGCAGTACTCTGAGAAAGAGGCTCTTAGCCTTTGCTCATAACGGACTTGTGAAATAGAATGGAATGGGTAACACAAGTGCTCTTCAAATAGTGAGGTAACAATTAATATTGATTTCTCATTTAAAAGGGAGAAGCCCAGCAGGAAAAGGAGTGAATGGATTAAAGGAAGACCTCTTATCCAACTCACCTACTTTCTCTACCCTCTACTCAGGAAAAAAAAAACAAAACATCCTCAACTCAGAATCACCCAAGTAAACTTCCTAATTTCTTAATTTACCTGTGAGCAATGCTTCATATCTCAACTCATAGCTGGCTGTCACTCCAACAATTCCAAATTTAAAAAGTAGTCTCCAACTTTATATTTAAGTATAAGGCAATGAGAGAGAGAGAGAGAGAGAGAGAAGACAGATAGCCCTTGGGTGGTAGAAACAGTTAAAATGCTTGACTACTAACTGAAAAGTTAAAAATTAGAGTCTACCCAGAGGTGCCATGGAAGAAAGGCCTGGTCATTTATTTCCAGAAACAAATCAATCATTAAAAATCCTAGGGAGTTCAGGTCTACTCTGCCATCCTGTGGGGCACCATGCATCGGAGCTGGGCTCAATGTTAGTTGGTGATGGTGGTGGTGTGTACAGGAAACAAAGGCTAGTACAGTATCCCTGCAGTCCAGCAGATTGGGGTGGGGGGTTGTGTGCGTGGTCACATTTTGTTTTAGACCGGGTGACCTTGACTCAGCTTAAGTGAAGTAGCTGATTTAGATGGAAAAATCAGATGCTATGGTAAAGCCATTAATACTCAGTGTTGGGTAGAAGGAATGAAAGAAACCAAATCAGAAGAAAGATACTGACATGAATCAAGATAGGAGGACCAGGTCTCATACTTTTATTTAAACAAATAAACAGACTAAAAATATCCCATGGAATTAGTATCAGTAAGTTCAACTATATTAAGAAAACTGCTATCTTTGAATTATTTAATCAAGATGGAAAGGATTTTCTGATCATCAGTAGATTTGGTCATCCCTTTTCTACCTCCCTCTCGCATAAACACACACACACACACACACACACACACACAGCTAGAGATAAATGGACGTTCAGCTCTTGTTTGCCTGTGCCACTTATTAGCTTTGGTGGTCTCAGGCAGGTTCTTTCCACCTCCATTGTTTTATTTTCTCAAAATAAAATGAGTTCAACACCCCTTGCTCTTTCCACAGCATCACCCTCAGCAATTCCAAAAAGACCAAGCAGGAAAAGATGCATTAGAATAGCTTGCAATAACTACACTTTTAACAAAAGGCTACCGGTAACATTTATTGAGCGTTTATTATAGGTAGGCACAACTTTATATGAATTAACGTCTTTAATTATTTTAACAAGTCTAAGATGCAGGGTCTGTTCTTAACCCCACTACACAGACAAGAAATAAAGGAAGAGGGTTAAGTAATATGTGCAAGTCATAAAGCTACTAAGCAAAGGAGTTGGGACAAACTTCATGTACTTACCCAGCACCGTAAACACTGTCAGGTAATAGGTATTAAAATTGACAGAGAGAATATAGGTCCAAAAATGTGGTATTGGAGGGCAACAATCACTGAACAAACAAAGCTCAGCAAAGTCTTTATGCTTGTTCGATGCTAAGCAACATCTAAATATTCCATGTATTTTATTTGAAGGAGGCAGTAGACTCTCTTGGACTCTGGGAGCCTGAGTGTCTGAATTCAAGCTTTAAGGTCCATTATCTCCACTAATCAAGGTAGTTTACTTGAAAATTAAAGACTCAATATCCCTCAACAATTGTGTAAATAAATGTCTCCCTGTATTCCTGCAACAGGACCCAAAGACTCCAAATTGTATAGTTCTCTTTCAAAGTGTTCAGTAATTACACAGAACACTTTGGAAGACGTGAGGGAAAAGATTCTTATGTATAATGTTATCATTTGTTTTTTCCTGATTAATATATGAAGTGAAAAAAGGCCATTCCATAAATATATATCATCCTCATTTTAACCACATTTTCATAAATAGACTGCCATTCGCTTCCTTTCACTCTCTCTGCACAGTGGTACTGACAAATGTCCCCAAACCAGTTAGAAATAGGAAAGAAGATAACCCACCTACAAAAGCAGCAGCAATATTAAAAGGGGAAAAGGGGCGAGGCTTGTGACCTGACAGTGTGCCACGTATCAACAGCCCTGTGGTCATAAAGAGCATTAATCTCATGTCAGACAGAATAGGGTTGAATCCAGCTAGTTCACTTATTAGCTGGGGAGCCAGGGGCAAATTTGCTAAGTTTCACTGAGTCTGGTAAGGGCTTCTGAACCAAGAGCTGACTCAGCACCTCCTCAATGGTAAACTTCTTAGAGTCCAGGGAAATTGCCACCCCATATTTGTGAGAGCCATGTCCTGCTGCACATGCCTCTCAAAGATATTTTTGGAGCCTTTCAGGATCAGGTTGGCAGTCTGAAGTAGTTACGAGACATTGGATAAATTGGCCTTACTTGGCACTGAACCAAATGAATGTCTAGTATTTATGGCCGCAATCTCCAAAAAGATGGAAACAACCTAACTGCCCACCAAGAGACACATGGCCACACACAATGTAGAACACACACAGTGTGGAATATTACTCAGATGTACAGAGATAGGGAGTTCTGACATCTGCTTCAACATAGATACACTGGATTGAAGACATTCTTTATGAGTAACATAGGTCAGAAATAAGAGGGTAAATATTATGTGCTCTACTTATCTGAAATATCCAGAAGAGGCATATGTAAACAGACATAAGTTTACTAATGACTGCTAGACACAGGCAGGAAGAAGGGGAAAAGGCCAAGCATTGCTTTGTTTCTGTTGGGGTGATGGGAAGATTTCGAAATGCATAATGGCTTTGATTACACAACATGATAAACACAATTAAGGTCACCAAATTGTATAGTTAAAGATTGTTAAACTGGCCAATGTTTTTATATATATATATATATAATCTGCAATGGAAAAACAGAAAGAAAGTCAAACTGGCCAATGTTTATATATATTCTGCAATGGAAAAACAGAAAGAAAGTCAAATTGATCAAAGATTCCTCCATACCAGGCAGAGCTGACATTTTATCACAACAGTGCCAGTGACTGAAAAATTGTCTCTTCCTCCTCCGTATCAGCCCTCTCAGAGCTAAGCTCAGACCATCGCTGCCTGTGCTTTGCTGGCACACACCAGAGGAGTGCGCGGAGGAGGGAGAACTGAAGGTGTTCTAAGGTGCACTGAATTCACGCCCGTCTAGGTGATAATCCGATGGGTCTGGCTTTCGTATGAACTCATTACCCACAGGGCCACCTATGCAATTTGAAACATGCCAGTGCTGTGCCTGAATCATTCTTTCCCACAAGGCCCAAGGTTCCCTCAATCAGCTTTTCCTGCTGTACAGCCGCTAACCCAGTCTGCATGGCTTTTTGGTTTTAAAGCTGCTAAACAGAAATATAAGTTAGCATCACAGTTAGATTTAAAGAATTTCCTGGCTAGGATTCTGGACACCATTTGGTCTAAAGAATGGAGTTCCAAACTTCCAAAGATTTTTTATAAACACAAACTGTTATGACTGAGGCCCCATTGGCAAGAATACAAACCTGTGCTAAAAGCCATGGATTAGGTAGGAGGCATTTCTAAACTTGGGAGTTAAATTGTTCATGACTGTATGTTACATTAGGAAGGAGGCTTAAAAATGGAGCTGGGACAGAAAATAATGTATTAGGATATAATCAGGATGTATACAATGTGCTTCTTATATAATGTTTACCTTATTTTTTGTTGTTGTGAGCTGCCATCAATTCAGTTGAAACTCATACCAACCCTACCAACGTGATAAACACAATTAATGTTACAGTAGAAAAAACACTGCCCTGTCCTGATCCAGCCTCACAATCTTGGCTGAATTCCAGCCATTGTTGCAACTACCATACCAATCTATCCATTGAGGGTCATCCTCTTTTTTAGTCTTTCAAGTTTACCAAGCCCAGTGTCCTTCTGTTTCCTGATAACATGTCCCAAGTATGTGTGATGAAGTCTCGCCATCCCTTCTCCAGAACATTCTGGCCATCCTTATTCTGAAATAAATTTGTTCATTCTTCTGACAGTTGATGTTATGTCCTTTGCCAGTGCCTTCATTCAAATGCATCAGTTCTTCCGAGGTCGTCCTTATTTATTATCCAGCTTCTCCATATGGCTGGAGAGACCACTGCACCCTAATACTCAAAGTGACACCTTTGCTCTTCAACATTTTAAAGAAGGGGTTCACAGATTTATCCAATGCATTTGATTGAATAACTTATTGCTTCTATAGGTGTTATATAACTTCTGCTTCTGTTTATATAAATTCTGCCCAATGCAATATGCTATTTGATTTCTTTACTTCCACTCTCATGAATGTTACATAATAGCTATAGTTCTTGGATAAGCTTCCTACTCCTGTCCCATGGAGGCTATAGTCACAAATTAAAAAACATAGTAGTTAGTGTAATAATAATCTTTTCAGATTTCTTAAGCAGTAGGGACCACTGCATTTAGCTATCACCTGTTGACCATTCTCTCTTTGTGTCTCTCATTTGTTGGAAGAAAGCATTCTCTTGGTTTAAAGAGAAAGAAACAGAGATGAGGAACTGAGGGGATTTGCCTAAGATCAACCACTTTCTACAGATCGAACAGAGATTAATATGCAAACAGTTCCAATCTGGAACATAGGTTTTAATCACTGCACCCTTCTATCTCCTCTGTTAAGAAAACAAGACTAGTAGTTGCTCTTGTTAGGAGCCAGAAGGTTGGTTTTGACCCATACTGACCTATGCGAACAGAACAAAACACCACCAGGCCCTGCATCATCCTCACAATTGTTGCTGTGTGAGTCTGTTCTTGTAGCACGATGTCAACCATCCCATCCAGGTGTTTCTCCTTTTGGCTGACACTCTACCAAATATGATGACCTTATCCAGTCCCTGGAGAAGGGCCCCATAGGCATTATGTAAAATATTCAAGGTCATCTTATTACTTAGATTTGACACAGATATTCAAATTATAATTACATCCCCTTTTCAAAAGTAAGTGAATTTCAACCTAGAGTCTAGGCAAGTTTTAAGTAGATCCTAAAACCTGCAACAGCAAAGAACAAAGGCTCATAGTGGATGTTTTAAATGAAAAGTCCATGAGGTACTGGCTGGTGACATCTTCTGTGCTCTGCTAACCCCTGTGCTACTGAAGCTGCTGAAGATGACGCCAAACGCCTGAATCTGTCTGCAAGCCAAAAGCTTTATCATAAGACCTGGCAGCTCATGATAAAGAGGCACTGGAGTTCCCAGAACAAGAAATGCCTTTCAAAAATTTTCCACAATTGTTCTTGCTTCAAGCTATGATAAAGTGTTTCCAGTCAAGTGCACCAACTCAAAGGAGCCTATTTTCTAATGCAGTAATAAGCCAGTTTGGGCCCAGCATATCTAAAAATCCCTAGTGTCACAGACCCTGAAATAGGAGAAAAGTAGAACCTGTTAGAAGTGGCTCATGAAGAATCCCAAATGATCCTAAAACTTCCACACTGGAAGGTTGCTGGGCCAGCGTCATCCAACTTCCCTCCAGTTTCCCTTAGCAAACTGAGCTGAGGGAACTTATTCTAAAGCCCTGAGCAGGTCTCTGAGCAGCTAGCCGGGATTGTGCAAGGAGGGGTTGGATATGGCCTGGTTTCAAACAGCAGCGGTAGGAGGGACCAGGCACTGCGCATTCAAACCTTTTGGTACAAACCCTCAAAATCCACTTCTGATTTCAGAGCTCCAATGTAAACTTCAGAGGGGAAAAAAATGAAGAAAAAGTGGCCACCTCCTGATAGGCTACAGAAAGCTAGAGAGACCACCAGAGAGAGAAATAATATGTGCCCGTGGTACTTTACACACAGAAAGGTCCTGGGCTTTCTCACTGTGTACTGACCGTCTGGTTGATTCGGACTCGCAGCAACTTTATAGGGCAGGGTAGACTTGCTCCATAGGGTTCGCGGGGCTATATCTTTACCGGAGCATACAGACTCACCTGTCTCCTGCTAAGCGCACTGTGGGTTGGTACCCCCCATCTTGGTTCAAAACCCAAGGCTTACTGCACTGGACCACCCGCCCTCTTTCGCCTACAGCAGTGAGCCCAAAACTCACTTGATTAACTGAAGAAAAGAAAGTTGGCAAACTGGAAAGAGCGTATTATTGGAAACAGAAACTGATAGCTTTCCAGCCAGGGCCTATTCGGGTCCCGGTCCCTGCTGGTAACCAGGCTAGGCAGGCAGGGGCAGGTATGACATGGTGCAGACTCACGACTGGATTACCAGCTGCCGGAAAACCAGCTGGAGACCAAGAATTCCAGCTTCCTTCTGGGTCCCCAGGGAGCCCCACGCAGGGAAGACCGAACGCGGGAGTGGATGCTGGAGCGGGCAGCGCCAGGGAAGGCAACGGAAGAAGTTTCAGCTCGAGCCAGAAACTTTTTTTCTTTCATTGGAAACCCAGTTTGCGCCCCACCAAGAATCGCCCGTGCCCGGCGGCTGCCTCGGGGAGATCGGGGTCCCGCAGGGCTGCCTCCGGCCCCGGGAGGAGACGGGCTGGCGAGCGAGAGGCCCCACACTCCGGTCCCCTGTCCCCGCGGGCGCTCACCTGCGATGTCCCACAGCTGGAGGCGCACCACCGTCTCGGGGTCCCAGTGGAGCACCTTGAGCGCGAAGTCCACGCCGATGGTGGCCCGGTAGTGCGAGGAGAAGTTCTGGTGCACGTAGCGCTTGATGATGCTGGTCTTGCCCACGCCCAGGTCCCCGATCACCAGCAGCTTGTACAGGTGCTCCTTGTGCGGGGCCTGCATGCTGGCGGCCGGCCGTGGGCGCCTCGGCGCCGGGAAGCAGAGCCCGGCCGGACAGGAGGCGGCGGAGAACGACTGCCCAGCGGGGAGCGCTGGAGTCGGCGGGCGCGAGGGGGAGGCGCGGGGCGGCTGCGAGGGCGGGACTACTCCCCAACCGCCCGGAGAGGAACGCTGGAGAGAGGGCGCCTCCTTCCCGTGCCAGCGCCCAGGGTGTGACAGGCTCCCTCCCAGGACTTTTCTCACCTGCCAGGGCGGCCCCGAAGCGGTGAGGTGTGGATTTTATTTTCCCTTTTTTTAAAGTGAGGGTGAGGAGACGGACCGTCCACGGTTGCGCGATTAGCTGGAGACCACAAAGTCGGTGAGCAGCACAGCTGGACACACAGCTAAGGGGACCCAAGCACCACACCCTGTAGGAGAAGAGGGAGGGGAGGCAGCAGAGAAGTCCATGGTCAGGAGGCACCTGAAGGCAGCGAGGGGATCAGCATCCAGAAAGACAAGGGAGTCAGCACTCCTTCGGAAGATGAGTTCTTTCTTGAGTGATCTTGTCTTCATTCCAGTCGCCTTAGGAAGCGAGACATTTTGTCCCAAAAAAGGTGAGCGATTCCCCAAGCACACGCAGCTAGTACAGGTTAGAATGAAGATTCAAACGCAGGCCTGTGGTAAACAAAATGCCAAGTGGGCGGTGTCCGGTGTCTCTCTGTCTTCCTCATCCTACCTAACAAACTCCACAGGGATCTGCCACTTATTTTACGACAGCGCACCCAGCGGGGCCTATGGGACCATGACCTATCTGACGAAAGCAGTCACCTCACATTTGCAGGAGTTGCTGCCCAACTCGGGGTGCCAGATGCAGTAGCTCTCCGCTGTAAGAGGGACTGTGCTCTAAATCTGTCACAAGTCCCCTAGCCTCATCAGGAACTTTGTTTCCCAAGACCCCCCCTGTGCAGCCACAAAGGAATGTCCCCTCAGAGAGACCCACAGTGAAGAGTTCTGAAGCCCGTGTCTGCGAGCTCTGGATGAAGCCGCCACGCCCTGCGCTTCTCCGGGGTCCTCTGCTCAGCAGCTGGGCATGTGGACTCAGAGGAGGAACTGGTAATTGGTCTCTTTTGAGTGCAGGGTGAAGTGCGAAGGCAGCTTCAATTGGCCTCGGGCCTTCACCTGCTCCTAAGCAGAAGGGTGCCCAGACGTGTGACTTGTACAACTCAGGTAAACCTCTCCTAGTCTTACCTTCCAAATCAACCAAAGGAGACCAATGACATCCATTTGATGGGTTGTTGAGAGGATGATCCTTACGGTGAGTAACAAAACGCCCAGCCCACTGTAGATATTAAACACAGGGAACTGGCTCTAGTACACTGGGTTTGGGCATTAAGGTCAAATGAAATGAAAGACAAGCAAACACTCTACATCATGTTCGTTGATGGAAATATGATGACACTCTACATCATGTTCGTTGATGGAAATATGATTAACAGGCGCTATCCAAAGAGCTCTGGTAGCAAAGAGAATTATACTTTGGACTGGTAACCTCAAGGTTATCAGTTCAAAATCACCAGCCACTCAAGAGGAGAAAGATGAGGCTTTCTGCCTCCATAAATACTTAGAGCCTTGTAAACCCACAGGGGCAGTTCTACTCTAACCTACAGGGACGCATTAGAACTGGTTTGATGGCAATGAGTGAGTTTGTGTTCAGCTTTCTCTTTTCTTAGACAAGGGGAATTCAGAAGCTTTGTTCATAATGGGTGTTGAATAATGGTTTATACAATTGCATCCATGTGAGATGTACTTAAGTTCTTGGATAAATAGTTTCATTCATTGGTTTCCTTCCACACAAGGACTCACCAGGTAGATTCATTCTATCTAACACATAAGCAAGTAAACCATCTGCTTGAATTATTCACTAACAGTATGACTTCAAAGTGCAGGGAGTGAAGTTCAGGAACCTGAGGTTCTTAACCCATATGTGAAAACCTGAAAAATCAGTGTCATCGAGTTGATTCTGACTCATAGTGATCCTCTAGGACAGAGCAGAACGACTTCTGTAGGTTTCTAAGACGGGAGTAGAAAGCTTCATCTTACCCCTCACAGCGTCTGGTGGTTTCAAACTGCTGACCTTGCATTTCACAGTTCAACACTGAACCAACTTGTGTTGTTTTTAGGTGCCATCCAGTCAGTATGGACCTATAGCCACCCTACGTACGCCAGAACGAAGCAGTGTGTGGTCCTTCCCTCTCCTCAGGATTGTGCCCATCTTTAACCCACTTGCACTACAATGAGTCATGGTGACACAGAAAAAGAAAAAAACTCCGTTCCCCATCACTTCTATATATCAAGACGAGTTCGGTCTGGGCAAAGAGATGAGGGAAGCAGACATAAGAAAGGGGGAAAGAAATTTGTGACGGAGTGGGCGGGTCCTCAGTGCTCTATGGGAACCAAGTTCCCGGCAGGTCTCAGCTTGCTTTTCTAGCCAGAGCCAGGCTGTCAACGCTCTTCTTCACCTGTTCCCCTTTCAGATCAGGAGCTATTGGAACATCAGGTGAACACGTTTAGAGGAACAAGTAGAGCAAGATCGGGGTTCCCCTGGGGCACGGAGCGCCTGAAATTTGAAGGGCTTTCTCTAAGCAACATGGCATGCGATGACAAATTAAAAAATTCAGCTCAAGGCATTGGAAGGGGTCCTAAAACTTCACCTTCATTGACTGTCAACTAATCAGCCCATGGGGGCAGGCGGTTCCTCTTCAGGGACAGCGGGCAATCATGGTGAGCCAACTTCCTGGCAAGGCAGGAAGCATGGGCAATCTGTTTCCAGAAGCCTTCCTTTAGGGCTCGTGGTAATTCTTCACAGTGGAAAGAAATTACTCACAGCTTTTAGTTTTAAGCCTGTTCAGTTAAACTTGCGCCGGAGTGCTCCAGGCTGAGAGTTCAGTGACCGCTTTGTAAAAGTCGCTCTAGACCTCTGACTGGGAAAGTCTCCCTAACAATTAGAATTAGGTTGCACGAGTTCTGGAGGATCCATTCGATTCTAAAATATCAGAACCCAACGATTTCTAGAATGTTCTGGTTGGAGCGACACGCCAGTTGATTCTAGTCACCCCAAAATGTTACCATTCCCCCCTCAGTGGAGTTTTATGCTGCACTCTAGTTGCCCTCTTTGGTAATGCTATTGAATGAGGGCCGAGAGATCAGGCAAAGGGCCGTGGAAAGGTCCTTTCAAATCCAACATCATGCCATACTGCCAGTTTTATATATCTTTGCTCAAGATGGAGCCATATAGCTGGGACAGGCTATAAACTAGATTTAGGTCAGAGAATGGCAAGATGGAAAAAACAAGATCACAAACTGAGGAAGCAGTAGGAAGCAATTAAGACCATTCACCATCTCCTGCCCCAAATATGTGTCACATGAACTCATCTGCTCCACTCTGATATGCCCCCTGTTTCAGGAGGGCAGGATGCTCAGCACTGTCTTGATAGACACCCAGCACCACCACCCACCCAGAGGGCTTGGCTCTTCTTCCCTCCTGATAGAATAGCTGGTATTGTGTCATGTGACTCCTTCTTTGTGCACCATGGAAACCTGTTTTCTGCAGTAACTCTCAAAGCATCTCTGGCGATGTCTTAACAATCTCCCTGCCTTCAGATTGCTAAAGCACAGCGCACCCTCTCAGGCAGGACAGGAAGGTAGGTGACTCACGTCTGTAAGAGCACTCGGATTCAAGCTGGGAGTAGAGTTGCAGGAGGCTCAGAGTCAGAGGTTTTCATCTCCATTTCCTTGTCATCCATCCAATGCGCATACACTGACTTGCTGGCACATGTTAAATTGGGGAAATAATTTAAATAATTGGAGATTGCTTTGCAAATACAATCTTGGCAATCAAAACACTCATGCTTCTCTCCCAGGGCTGCTGTGTTAGGTGAATTCCTCTGTAACCACCTGATTATTTGCTTTTGCCAGTTTTAGCGCCATAGGCAGTTATTCATCAACTTAGTGAGTTCTTAGTTATTATTCCCAAGAAGTGTTTAAATGGAGGCAAGAGACATTGCCAGAGGAACTGTGGTAGGGAAGGTGAACTGAATTTCCTTAGATTAATGCAAGTAATATAAAAAAAGAGATGGGCTTTAGTGTGCACAAGGCAAGAGATGCCACACAATTTGTCAGCCAAACTGGGTCCCATGCGAGTGAATAAGGGCACTATTAACAATGACACCAAATGACAGGCAAAACCAGGGCTGTCCTAAAGAATGTTCATTCCCGCAAGAGATAGTTAAGAATTCTCAAATGGGATCTACAAATAACAGTGGCATTTGGAAAAGTCTCCTAAATCACTATTTTAATAAATAGTTCTGCCAGGTTAAATCTGCAGCTCATTTCTCTGTTGTCTTCAAATAGCCCTCCTTTTATCCACTAGGTTTGTCTGCAACCTGTACTGACTTGATGGGCGTTACACTGTAACATTTTTCTGGCAATGTGCAAGAATTTTTACATTATGTGGAGAGTGGCCAAGATGGATTCTGTTCAGAAAATTCTTTAAATGCATATTTACAACCTTGAAGGGTTGAAGGTTGATTTTTTTTTTCTAGAAAGACTATGTTAAGATAGTCAATGATTGTCATCAGAATCTTATTGTGGATGGTTTTTAAACCCATCATTAGGATGGGCTAAGAAGACCATAGTATACCCTAAACCCATTTCAGCAGTAAGCTTATTCTCTCATTAAACTGAGTGTCAAGGCTGCATGTGTCCGATTCACATGTTTGACTTTCCCCCCAACAAGAATGAGTGGAAACAAGGTCCAGAATCACCAAAGGCAAACTTCTGAGAAGAAAATGGAACAAAATGATTTCTAGGAGCTCAGAATGTCAGCTTCTTTGTGCTGGGCATTTACAAGGGTTCAAATGCTTTGCTTTGGGTAGTATATTTAAACCTCATAACCATTGTATCTAAAGGGAATTGAGTTAAAATAAATAGTTAGCCATAGTCAAAGATGGAAAGTAATTGAATGAGACTTCTAATCTCTAAATCCTAAATTCACACTTTTCCCCTTCTACCACCTCCAGTATGTTGATAAAATCTAAATCTAGAGTTCTACTGAAGTTGTGTTGCTGCTATACTATTAGTCATTTAGGTTGTGAAGAAAAGAACTTATTTCTATTTCCGTCCTAAAAATAATTCTAAGAAAATCTAGGAAAATATTTAATAAAGAAAAGAGAAATCTGTGATTCCAAATTAAAAGGACATAGTCCACATTCTTGCAACAATTGAAGCACAAAAATTAACATACTACTCATTCCTCTAGGTAGTGATCTTAAATAGTATATGTGAAGAGCATAAACCAAGGGGTTAGCTATAATATTTTCAGAGGAGGCAACAGACTAACCGTACAGAGTTTCTCCAGTGTTAGGCTGCTCGTCCTATGGGGACACAGGAATTGGTATGGTGTAGCTCAGAAGAAAACCTCAAGAAAAATCACTGGCCAAACAGAGGGGTAGGGGAAGGAATGACTGATGCGAGGAAATAAAGAAATGATTGACCAGCCATCAAAGCATCAATCAAGAGATGTATTTGTGTAAAGCACTATGAGAAAATCTTTTGAGAGGCAGGGAACAGAAGAGAAGTCATACATTTATGTTTAAAAGTTCACACGGTGTAAACTTCCACCACTGAAACATTTCCATACCACTTTAAGTGTTAGCCTGTACTCACGTGGCTCTCTGCTTACCTCTCTGACCCCCTCAGACTCCTTTAATGGCTCCTTCCTTCCACGGCAGCCCATCATTATGTGTTGCTCTTCTCCAGACTTGGAATTCTGGCTTTTCTTACGTGAGCTGATCTATTCCTATGACAGTATAAAACAAGGCTAGTCACTCAGCTGAAGTTGGCCAAGTTTATCAGAATTCACATACAAGTTTCACCACAACACTACCGAGTTGTAAGAACTTGGTAGAATTTAACATCCGTAAGTCTGTTCACTCATCTGTAAAATAAGGATAACACTTTATACCTCATAACGTTGTTGGGATGACTAAATGAAATAACTCATTGACGCACTGCCCATCCTGCTTCGTGTAGGATATGCACTGAGAACAAAGAAGAACCATTGCTAAATGATCAAATGCCTGCTGACAATTTCTGTCTGTATTTGAAACCCCAACCTTACTCCTGCCTTTCTTACATACCCTTGTTCCAACTGCCTTTGGGCGTTCCTACCAGCCCGCATGGCAGGCATTTCAAAGACAGCCTGTGCACGGCTGAACTCATAATCTTCCCTTGCAGCCTTGTTCCTTTTCCTGTGCCCCTCGTTTGGGGTTCATAGTTCCACCCGCTCCCCAGTTTACCAAACCTGAAAACTCAGTCCCCCTGTCTCCTCTCTGGTACTCAAAACATCTAACCAGCCAGAGCCCTCTGATTCTAACTCAGATAAATTCTGGAATGCATTTCTTCGACTCCATAAAAGTACCACTAATAGAACATACAGGTGAATATTGATTCAATACCATTGTGAAGAACTTTTAAGCAGTATTCTAAGGCAAAATAATAAATAACATACAAGGAGAAACATTTGAAATGTCGATACATGCTTCTACCACCAGAAGCACAATGGGCCATTTGTGCAACATTTACAATGGGAAAGGAAGGCTATGTCGTATGTATAAAATGCTAGCATAACTTAGCTTAAATCACTCAAATAGAGGGAAAAGACATGAACCATTGACAACAGAAGAATAACAAAAGGCCAAGAATGTATGAAAAGATACCTAACTTCAATAGTAATCAAAACTGAAAATTAAATAAATAATAAATTAAATACTGACAAGATGATGCTTTTTTTAAACTTTTCAGGTTGACAAAACTAATATAAAAGTAAAAATAATCAACATTTGTGGAATAAGATTTTACAGATATTATCATATGATACTCATGGAGCTATAATTTTCTTCAAACCTGTTAGAGAAAAATTTGGACATAGGTATCCAAAACTTTGAAAATATATGCACTTTTTTACCCAACAATTTAGTTGTAGGCATTTGCAATAAGTAAATCATTAAAGATGTAGGCAAAATTTTAGCTTTAAAGAAACCCCTGCAGGGCTGCTTACAGTAATAGCAAAACAACTGGAACTTCTACATATAAAAACAAAACAAAAATTGTTGTCTTCAAGCCTACTCTGACTGATAATGGCTCTGTAGGACACGGTAGAACTTCCCCATTGAGTTTCCTAGGCTGTAATCTTTAGGGAAGCAGACAGCCACCTCTTTCCCCCCACAAAGCTGCTCTTGAGTTTGAACTGCCAACCTATCGGTTTGCAGCCATTGACTCACCAGGAGCTCCTTTCCTGAGGATGAGGGCCTTCACAAAACTCAGGAGGAAATTCCATGTTTCCAGACATTTTTTGAAGACCATCCGTGTACATCAAGCTAAAAAATATAAAGAACCCTTGGTAGTATACTAGTTAAGTCCTCAGCTACCAACTGCATGATTGGTGGTTCAAACACATCCACCCGCCCTATTGGAGAAAGTCCCGGGGATGTGCTTCAGTAAAGACTGCAGCCAAGGAAGCGCTAGGAGGTGAGTCTACCCCCTGACATGGGGTTATTGTGAGTCGAAATCCACTGGAGAACCATCCTCTCACACCAAAGAAAATGATACAGGTATGTAATAGCCCATTGCATGCCTCCTTTACAAATGATGTTAAAGGAAAATATTGAATAACCTAGAAAGATGTTCAAAATATTTTTGCATAACACTTCAAAATTTTGGTGCAGGAACAAATGAAAAAATACTGTAGCCTCATGTATAAAACATACAGATTTATGTATTTACATATACATATTTTACAGGCATTCTACTCCTATAGAGAGTTACCGTCTCAGAAACTTGCAGGGGCCATTCTACCCTGTCTATAGGATCACTGTAAGTCGGCATCACCTCGATGGCAGTGAGTATATATTTTTAACTTTTATTATTAGGTATATTTTCTAGAAAGTGTCTAAAAATTATATACCTATATTGAATCAACCTATTTTAAATAATTTATTTTTTCTGGAATTTTCTATTTTCTAGTTTTCCTACAGTTAATGTCACTGATTTTTTTTAAAGCACTTTGTATTGTTGTGTGATTTTTAAGTAAATATGCGCCGAGTGGCTCCGGCTGATCCGGTCACAGACCTCAGCATCCAGCCTGTGATCCATCTTCCTTGGTCCCCTCCACAGTGTGCTCCGTATCCGTGCATTAGGTTTCAGTATTTTTCCTGGGCCAACTTTTCTCATCCTGATCCCATTGATCGTATCAGCACTGCGCCGGTTTCCCTCCCAAGGGAAGGAACGTGCCATTTTAAGGGTGGCATAATCAGTCTGACACTCTGGAACCAGTCGGACCAGGTCCCGACACTGCCCTGGGATGACTGCTACAGCAGCCGCCCAAGCGCAGCTAAAAGGGCCCTGACAAAGCTCCCACCAAGCACCACGTGCCCGAAAGCAAGCTGAAGGCCCTCCCACGTGGATGAAACATCTCACCATGGATTCCCCCGTGTTCAAACCTCACTGTCATCCCTGACTCTTTCTTTCTGCTGTTGTCCTTTTGCACTCGGCTTCCCGTGTGTTTGCCTCCTTCATTCCTCCTGCCTCTTCCATTTCAGCCCCTTTGGGGAGCTCTGTCAGAAGTGCCTTCCTACGATCTCCTGGCTTTGGTTTCATCCGCTTTGATCTATCTGTCAAGACCCTGCGATCAATCTTCCTCAATAATCAATGACCCCAATAGAGCACTCTTCTACTCTCAATCCCTGGATTCACTTGAAGTGCAAGAGAAATAAATTCTTAAAAAAGAAAGAAAGAAAGAAATGCGTATTTAACTCGGCATTGAGTTGGTTTTCAAACCAAATCCAAATGCCAACAGGAAGGCAGCATCTTCCTCCCTAGACTAGAGCCCAAAACTAAATCCACTGCCGGTAAGTCAGTTCCCCCCCTTAGTGGCCTTATAGGACAGAGGAGAACTGTCCCTTTGGTTTGAACTACTGACCTTGAGGTTAACAAAGGGATGTGTAACCCGCTATGCCACCAGCCTCCTTTTCTTCCTCCCCAGGACTCCTTTCCAATAGCAGTTTACCTGTGTGTGACTTTGCTTTTGCACCACCTGCCAGCATTCTTTCTGTTGATACACTCCTTTTATGTCCATTTTAACGAGTTGCCTGTGAGACCAGAGATCCAATCTGAGTTATAGACCCTACTACCAACTGGCACCGTCTCTACCACCCCATACCTGTGTGCTCAAGCAGGTTCTGTTCTTGTTTGGGGTAGGCTGTATCTAGTGCCCTGGCTGACCCAGACATTCAGTAATCTTTTAGTGAAAACTTAAAATGTAAGCCATATGAAACCATGTCTTGGATTACTGCCAACCATTCTTAAACCTTAATTTAGTTTATTTGTGCTTCTTGGTTTGTTTTCCCCCCACAGGGAACTTGGGTTTTGCTGCCGGCATGCAGTAAAAGCAGTGGGAGGGTGAGAGTCCAGAGATTGCGAATTATGCAGGCTGAGTACTCTCTCTGGCTCTGCCACAAACACCTGAGTCAGCGTCACCACCTACCTGCCTCACCTTCCTTTCAGGAAAACCAAGCCAAACCATGTTCACTGCCCTGGAGTTGATGCTTATCTTATCTACATCGTCAAGAAGCTTTCAAAACCACCATGACTTAACTATAAACACAGTCATTATTCGACACTAGTAACTATCCTTTAGCCTGTTGTCTCCTATCCAGGAATCCCTCCTCCTGAGAAATAATCAGACTTTGTTTTCCTACACTGAAACAGCCTGTGCTGGTGCTCCCGTGATTGGCTGCTGCTTTCTCCATTTGACACAACGTTTCTTCTGTCACAGTTTTTACAGTGACTCATCAAGTTTGAAGGCCTTCAAGGCTATCCAGCCTTGGTACGTGAGCTCACTGGATACACTTTCCAGCGCTCTCCGTTATCCTGAAATGCTTGGTGGGTCTTCAGTGAGCACACCTGGACTCTGACAACACCAAAGTCTTTGAAAGTGTAATAATGCCACCAACTGGGTCACTTCTGGAGGGCCTCAAGTCTCCAAGAAAGCAAACTCACTGCCATCGAGTAGATTCGGATTCTATAGCAGAAAATAAAACTGCCCCTAAGGTTTCCAAGGCTGTAGATCTTTATAAAAGTAGACAGCCTCATCTCTCTTCCACGGAGCAGCTAGAAGATTCGGCCCTATGTGTAATCTACTATGCATAGTGGCCCCACATGGCATAAAGGTGACTCCCCCCCCACCCCCAACTACTGGGCTCATGGCCACCAATTCAAACCTACCTAGTGGTACCCCAGAAGAAAAACCTGGCAATCTGCTCCAACTCAGACTACAGCACGGAAATCCCCAGGTCACAGTTCTGCTCTGTGACGTATGGGTCACTGTGAGTTGGAATTGCCTTGAGAGCAGTGGCTTTGACATGGTTTGGGTCACTACCGAATCATTTTTGTAGCTCCTCAGTTTACTATATATAATGTAATTTGTTTGTTTTGAAACAAGCAGGATTTTAAAGTTAATTTTCATCCACTTAGAAAATTTTCACAGTGCATGACAGCTTCCTTCAAGAATGATCATCAGACCAAGAAGCCCCTGAAGCTTCACCATCTCCGTCCTCCCTGGGGTTGTGGCCTTTCCGAGTCTTGTCCCAGTCTCTCAGCTCTTGGTGTGCAAAGCTGGCATTTTTTTTTCTTCTTGCTGAAGCCCAGTCTGGGGGATTAAACAGCTCTTGCCCTCTAGAGAAATGGGCCAAAAAAATAATAATTGAAGATGAAAGGGATTTTCACAGTTTCAACAAAAACTAAGAAGATTACATGTATTCTAACCCTAATGACAGTGGTAGCTTTATTGCCACATGGGTTCACAGTGAGGTTATAAGTCAGTGCCAGTAAATAGGGGCCCTGGAAGAATAAGAGTTGTGTCAACATGCATTGTCTGCTAGTTGTTAATTAGTTGGGTGCTGCCTGGCATTTATTATACAGAGAAGTTAGTAGAACTGGGGAAAACAAGATTTGGAAGACTGAGCTAACACACATTCCTGAAGAAGCTCTAATTATGGGTCCCAGCAAGGAAGGTGATGGTCATTTGGTGAGAGAGGGAAATACTTCCAGTAGATTATCATGCATACTAAGCTGGAAGGCCAAGTAAGTCTTCATTTTGCATTCCTGTTCTCAAATTCCACTGATAAAAACAAATCATTGAATCTAATCCTAGCCCTACAACTCCCTTGCAGTGTGATTCGGGCAGTCAATAGACCTCTCTGACTGTCAAGTTCATTAGCAGTAAAATTAGTGATTAACATGATCTACTATTTTTCTATTATTCCCTGCCACTTCAAATCAAATGAAATCAATGACTCTACTATTATTTTGGAAGGAGCCTTGATGGCGGAGTTGATTATTCATTGGGCTCCTAACCCCAAGGGCACCAGTTCAATCCTATTAGTCGCACTTTGGGAGGAAGATGAGATTTTCTGCTCCTGTGAATATTTACAGGCTTAGAAACACACAGGCAATGCTACTTTGTCCTAAAGGGTTGCTCTGCGTCAGATTTGACTCAATAACAGTTTTGCTTTTTGTTTTTGTATTATTATTATGGAAATTGAAGAGAGATGATGTAGCAAAAATCAAATAGTTTCTCTTTATCTTATTGCTCATACTAAAAGGATATAAATTCAACTTCCTCTAAAAAAGCATACTGAACACTGTCCAGTAGAAGTGATTTCCTAGTCCCTGGGCATTTCCATAATATATGTTAGTTTTGTTCCAAACAGATCTGAGTTTGAATTATGGATCTATCATTCATTATCTGGTTATGGATAAGTGACTTACCAATGGATCATGGATGTTTTTTCATGTTTGTAATCACATGTAGGCGCTCATTCCTGCCCTTTTTTTATGGTGGTCTCACTGCCACTGAGTTGATGTTGATTCATAGCAACCCTATAGGACAGAGCAGAACTACCCTATGAGTTTCAGAGACTGTCTATGGAAGTAGAACACCCTGTCTTTTCCTGCAGGGTGACTGGTGGTTCTGAACTACTAACCTTGCGAAGTGCAGCCCAAATGCATCACCACTATGCCACCAGGATGGTATCGTCCCATTATTCTTAATTATTTACAAAGAAAATTAAACCAAGAGGTTAATACACCCTTGAACTGGGTTTAAATCTAGAATCAGTTACATCTTAAGTCTTTTTTCTTTTCCTGAGACATGATGCATAATCGAAAGCGTGTGGCATATAGTATTCAATATGTATAAGTGTCACATGTTGCTTAAGAGTCTAAGAATCTGTAGAGCTAGATTGCTCGAGTTCATTTGCCTGTGTGTGTTCTTGGGCAAGCCACAGCTAAAGAAAGTGACCATTTGAGACCCACAGGAGCAGTGCCACTTTGTCCTCCATGCACCCTGTGAGTGGGCATCAACTCAATGGTGGTGAGTTGCATTTTGGTTTAGGGGTAGGATCCAAAGCCTCTCTGTGCCTCAAGTTCTCCCTTCATGAAATAGAGATAAAAGCAGCTACTTCAAAGAAGGGTTGCTCTGCGGATTGAATTAATGCATAGAAAGTACTTAGACTTCCTGTGCAATAAAGAGGGCCTAGTTTTATTTAATAGAAGTAATTTTCTGAATTTATCTTCACAAACATGTAACCTAAGTATATCTCAGCCCATGTTATTAAGAAATAAAATATAGGCCCTTAAGAGAAGTGACGATATCTAGTCACCGGAGCCCACCGGAGGTACTCTTTAAAAGTTACCTGCTGTTGAGAACCTAGGAGTCAATTCTGACTCAGAGCAAAAAACCACCAGGCCTCTTGAAAAAATCCTAAGTGCTTCCACCACCACAGATTATTAAATGCTAAATTTTCATTCACTATTTTGAAACAAGATGGGATATTTTTCATTTTATCTTTTTTTTAAATGTATATCTATAGAGATTCAATTTTAAGAGGTTTGGCAAATACAGGAAATAGAAAATATACATAAGTGATAAAGTCATCTTCTGATACGATCACTGCCAACATCTTATTGCATTTTATTATTTACATCTATTTAAAATGTATGTGTGTACATAGATATCTAAATATAGTTATAACTGTAAGGTATATTTAGCTTTTCTGTTTTACTTGTTGGCATACTTGGAGTCTATTTGCTTGCAAACATCACAAAATATATTTTTCTAAAGGTCATAGCCCATTGTCCCTTAAAATTGTATTTATCATAAAGTTCAGTAAATTATCACTTTTAAACCCAAACAGAACCTTTTAAGTATAACATCTCTAAAGTCTTGAGATTTTGTTCTTATTTTTAACACATTGTCTATGAAGTGATGTCACAGGAAAGAGCATTTTAAGAAAATGCTATTTCCTTTCTCAAAAAGGTAATGAAAAAGCATCTGTTTAGGTTTTTTTAACACAAATTAAAATGGGAAGTAATAAAAATAGTATCCCTGTACTATCAAAATTATCTTTCATATATTTTGGAGTTCCTCCAAAATGCGAATGTTCATAAAATATCAGCATGGTCTTTGAACATAATCTCTAGCACATGCAAATTGTCTACATTTAATTATACTTAGCACTTAGCACTTTTATCTAGAGTATATCAAAGTATTTCACACATCTTAATAAGGCTTGCAGTGGTTTTTTTTAATTAACGATTTCATTTGAGGTAATGTTCAGCAAAGATACTCCACAATGGAGGGAAAAAAAACAAACCTCCCCAAACGTTTAAAAGATGCAACATATGGCTACAGACTCAATCCTAGGGCAATCAAGTAAATAGTATGCTTCAAAATGAATCTACAGCAACCAATCAAAATCCATGTATTCCCATTCTTAACCTGTCAAAATTACTTATGAAAATGAAATATATCTAAATGATAAATTTGTATCAAGCCTAATTAATTGCATAAGTAGCTTTGGGGAGTGTATTAAATCTCAGTCCCTTCTTTCAGCTCGCACAAATGTTGTTCCATCCTTCTGTCAGTGTTTGGATGATGGCTTTCTCCACCTCAGTCACACCTCTAGGGTATGCCTGCCAAGTGCCAATGGGCCTCATCTGAATTAGACACTGCAATGCAGCTTTTCTCACTCAGGAGGAAGAATGGCCTGGCCCCAGATGGGTTTCATGTTACTTTTAGTCAGAAGCATAGAGTTGGAGCAATCTAGGAGGGGGAGAAAGTACCAAGCTGCCAAGAAAGAATATGCCTATTTATATTCTTAATTAGATATCAAAGTACATGTAACTTGTCCTGAGGATCTGTTTTGATTGCAATTTATTTTTAGAGAAAATCCAAGCAATAGCATGCCCTTCTGGACAAGGAAGATAGGAAATGAGAGAGAGGGAAGAAAGGAGAAGAAACAAGAGGGAGTATCCCTTGTCTTCCTATTCTGTAATAAGCATTGTATCATTTGGCCGTTAGCCTAACCTTGAAATATAGGTTATTAGATTTGTCTCCATTTATTTTTCAGGTAGATGAATTGTAGCTTGAAGAGATAATTTCACAAGGTATTGCCACTTGAAAGTAATCGAGCTGAGGTTTAGCCACAAATGTATCTACCTCCAAAGCCCATCTCCCCCTCTTCCCAGACCCATGTCGTGCTACCAGGCTAGAAATTGGCTACAGGCTCGCTCAAAGGTCTCCTGCCTGAATTATAGGAGTAACTTCCACTGGTTTTCTAGCATTGCAGGGCTTATGACATGAACTACGGAGTCAGTACACATTGTTGATGGAAATAATGAGTTAGTAACTCCAAAATTGGAGGAAAAAAAGACAAAATGAGTGTGTGTTCTTCTAAAGTAAAAAAAGGAGGCAGACACAGTAAAGTGAATATAGCTGTGCTTGGAGCTTCTGTATCACAAGTCCCACTGGTGCTGTTGTTAGATGTTGGGCTGCTGACCCGTTAGGCCTTCTGTGGGGGAGATGAAGGCCACTGCGCTCATCAAAATATACAGTCTTGGAAACCTTCCACAAGATGCCTTGAGTCAGCATCAACTTGATGGCCATGGGTTATGTGGAAAGTCCAACTCTGTTGACTTTAAAGACATGACTTCAGATTGGGTATCACTAAGAATTGTGGAAAGGAGCTAGAAACACACATAAATGCCCCCTCCCTCCCCTCAAAATAATTAGGAGTCAAATTTGTGCCCGGGACTAGTCTATGAATTTTCTTTGTTCTGGAAAAACACAAAGGTGTGCCCATAGATTCTGGGGATCCAGTCCTGTCACAGATTGCATGCCTACTGCAAGATCAACTCTGAAATGAACATGAGTATCAAGCGCATCTCCACCCCAGGAGTCAAACGAGACTTGGTCTGCATCCAAATCCCTGTCTTGTGCATTTTGAAGCTTCACCCTTGAACAGAGCTGCATCTCTCAGAAGGAAGCCTGATATATCATATGCTTTATTAGAATCCTAAGTATTAAACATTAGGTCTGTGCTTCTCACACATAGCTAATAGAAGGCAACAGGGGCTATCTGATTCATTAGCTGATGTCAATGGACAGTTTTGTGGCAGTGGCATTAATGATTAAAATGTTTGCATCCAACAAAACCAATCTCACGGCTCTTGTGTCTATTCTGACTCAGGACAGGATAGAGCAGCTCATTTTGGGTTGTGGGGACTACAGCTCTCTATAGGAAGAGATTCATCTTTCTCCTGTAGAGCGGCTGGCAGTGTTGTACTTCTGACCTTGCAGTTAGCAGCCCAACACATGACTCACTTGGCCTCCAAGGCTCCATATGTATGGCCTTGCAATTAGCAAAAAGATAAGAAAAACCAAAAAATGAAAAGAGTCTTAAACAGTTAAAGGAATGTTAGCCAGCATAGTTTAAATGCATAGGAATATGGTGGGTTTATGAGAAGCTTGAGATCCAGTATCTAAAAGATAAGAAAGAAAATCTTCTTACTCTGTCCCCCTTAATTTTGACTTTTGTGACAATACTGGCTGTTTGTCACCAAATAACTTCATGGCAATGGATTTTGTTTTACTTCATTATACAGTTTGAGTATACCTTCACATCTTTCTTACAGTTAGGGTTGGTCATGCTACTTGAGTTCTCGCTAAAAGAGGTAAGCAGAATTGATGTTCACTTCCAGGACATAGAACCACTCCTATGTGTGCTTCTTCTCCCTTGCTTTTTTCACAAGCCCCACCCCACGCCCTCCCCCCAAAAAAGAAGGAAAGCAATGTAGCTTTAGGGCCGTTTGTAGAAGATGGCCAACCTGGGTTCTTGAACAGTGTGTGGAAGGAGAGTTACCTGCCGATAAAGAAGACCTCTTTTGGACTTTATGTAAATGATAAATCAGTTATTCTTATTTTATTAAAACGTTTGAGCCATTATATTACTTTAGCCAATTTGGAAACACTGATATCGAAAGTGGAATGGTGGGATGGTGACATAAGACAAACTTAAATTACATGGATGAGCGAGACAGAAAGTTGTGCCTTGAAACTCTTTGTTGCTTTTGACAAAACACTGCAAAAGAGACAGCAGCTTAGTAACAATGAGTGAGTTTCAAAGCATAAATAACAGTGATAGATGTGGGGCATTGAACAGTAGGCAAACCCAGGCCGGTTCTCCGTCTCAGAATGTAAAGGATACAACTTCAAAAGGCCTTGAGCTCATTACTGTGTGGGCTTGTTAGAGATCATTTCAGAGGACTTCGAAGTAATCCTCATGAAGTCAAGAATGAGAGCTAGGTGATTGCAAAAACCGAAATAAAAACAAACCACCCTTTAAAAGTACACATAGTAATGTGGGATTGTAGGCAGAGGAAACACGTGGAAGGAAATGAATCTCTAACCCAAACCAAACCTATTGCCATCAAGACAATTCAGAGTCCTGATGCTGTTGATAGGTGTCCTTGGGTCCTTTCCGACCCATAGCAACCCTCTGCAAGACAGAAGCAAACACAGCCTGGTCCTCATCACAATAAATGGTTTGGATGCTTGAGTCCCTGGTGGCAGCCACTGTGTCAGTCCTCATTGAAGGCCTTCCTCTTTTCACGGTCCCTCTACTTTCCCAACATGATGTCCTTCTCCAGGACGGGGCTGTCCTGACAATAGGTCCAAAGTACATGAGACAAAGTCCCACCCTCCTTACTTCTAAGGAGCATTCTGCTGCTGTACTTCTTCCAAAAGAGGGTGGGTGATTTGCTCCTTTAGCAGTTCAAGTACTTCCCACATTCTTCTCCAGCACCACAATTCAAATGCATCGGTTCTTCTTCTGTCTCCTTTTTGCAAAGCCCAAGTTTCACATGCTTATGAAGCAATGGGAAATACCCTGGTGTGGGTCGGGCACACCTTAGTCCTCAAAGTAACATCCTCGCTTTTCGATACTCTCAAGAGACCTTGTGAAGCCGATTTTCCCAATTCAATGTGTCTTTTGAACTCTTCGCTGCTGCTTCCAAGAGCATCAATTGTGGATCCAAGCAAGACAAAATCCTTGACAAATTCAACCTTTTCTCTAATTAATCATGATGTTACCTATTGGTCCAGTTTTGAAATATTTTGTCTTTTTAATATTAACTAGTAATCCATACTGAAGGCTGTAATCCTTGATCTTCATCAGCAAGTGCTTCAAGTCCTCCTCACTTTCAGCAAGCAAGGTTGTGTCATCTGTATATCACAGTTTGTCAGATAAACCTTCTTCCAATCCTGATACCACTCTTTTCCTCAAATCATCCAGCTTCTCTGATCAGTTCAGCATACAGATTGAATAAGTCTAGTGAGAGGATCTAACTCTGATGTATACCTTTCCTGACTTCCAACCATGCAATATAGCCTTGATCCATGAACAGGCTCCTCATGAGTACACTGTAATATTCCGGGACATCCATTCTGCTCAAGGCTATTTGTTTTGTTATGCTACTCCCAGGCAAATGACGTTGGATACCCAATAAAACACAAGTAAATATCTTTCTGGTATTCTCTGCTTTCAGCTGAGAGCCATCAGACATCAGCAATTATTTATATTCCTTGTTCTACTGCTTCTTCTGAATCTGGCCTGAACCCCTAGCAGGTCCCTGTCAAATTCCTCATACAGCTGTTGTTGCTTTAACATTTTCTTTTCCACTAGAGACCTCTTAAGCCTGTAAAGTTTTCAGGAAATTTAATTGCAAAAGAAGCCATGACCTGATTTTTTTTATTGCATTTAACAACAAAAAGCTGATAGCCCCAAATTTGATGTGCAGAAGCGAGCTCTGAAATTGGGGTTGTCCTGTACACAAGAGCACTCCCTGAAAGGGACTTCAGCCCGCAGCAGTTGTCATCCGAAAATACGATGAAGGCTGATTCATAGACGGGGAGGCAGATGAAAAGGCTTTCAGAAAAGAAGTAAGAAAGTACTTCTCAGAAAACAAAATAAGGTTACCTAGCCAAGGTCTTTCTCCCATTTTTCAGACAGG
>NW_022105611.1:5475628-5476510 GCF_000313985.2 Echinops telfairi | reverse complement strand
TATAAAAGTATTCCAGTTATTACTGTTGTAGAATAATTCAAACCAGCTATAAATATTCTTGGAGCCATAAATCAAGTTTGCAGCTCAACCATAGATAGGCCTTCAGTGTTTGGTGTCTGCTGTAGACAGGACTCACCCGTTGTCTGTCAGTGGTGGCTTGTGTTTTACTGGGATGCTAGAAGTGATGCCATTGACATTTCAACACCAGCAGAGTACCCATGGTTAACAGGTTCATTGGAGCTGCCAGAATAAGAAGAAACCACGAGCAAAACCCACACAATTGGAGCAATAGACCCAACATTGCAAAAAGAGAGAAAAGATTGGATCTGTCCAGGACTTCATATTGCTTGGACCCACAATCAATGTTCATGGAAGCAATCGTCAAGAAATGAGACAATGTGTTGCACTGGGAAAATATGCTGCAGAAGACCTATGCAAAGTATTAAGAGCAAAAATGTCACTTTGAGGACTGATGTGTACCTGACCCAAGCCATGTTATTGTTGATCATCTGATACACATGTAAAGTTGGACACTGAATAAGGAACATTGCAGAAGAATTGATGCATTCGAATTGTGGTGTTGGTGAAGAATATTGAAATTACCGTGGACTGCCAGAATAAGAAAAATATCTGTCTCAGATAAAGTGCAACCAGAATGCTCCTTAGAGGCTAGGGTGGCAAGTCTTTGTCTCATGTTCTTTGGACATGTTTTCAAGAGAAGCCAGTCCCTGGAAAAGGACATCATACTTGGTGTCAGCAACAAAGAGGAAGATTATCAAGGAGATAGATTGACACAGCGTCTATAACAATAGCCTCAAACATCACCAAAAAGTGTGAGGCTAGTACAGGACTCGGCAGTTTTTCATTCTATTGTAGGTTTCT
>NW_022105611.1:5473330-5475023 GCF_000313985.2 Echinops telfairi | reverse complement strand
AGTCCCTGGAGGACAGCATGCCTGGTAACGTGAAGGTGCAGTGAAAAAGCGAAGGCCCCCAAGGAGATGGTTTAACCTAGGGCTGCAACAATGGGGCTCACGCACAGGCACAGTTGCGATGGTGCGGGACCGGGCAATGCCTTGTTCTGTTTGGTCACTACCATTCCAGACCCACTGGATGACACCTAGCGACAGCAGCAATAACAGGGAAAGAGATTAGTCTGGGCGGAGGAACATGACATGTTCTCTAGGAAAACCAAGGGCCAGAACAAAAACAAACACCAACAAAAATCGAACAGACCAGGTTCTACATTTTGTTGTGAAGTAATCTGTAAAAATAACGTACTCACATGTTCACTAACATGAGTATTGTACTTGAATTCATTTTGTTGAATGTCTTAATCTTGTTCAGCTGCACTCAGCTTCTTCCTTAAACAAAAAAAAAAGGGGGGTGGTGGGAAATATAGAGGTAGTCCTGTGGTAGACAGATCTGATCCTCATGTATCTTGAGTCAAATTTGTTGGTAAATCAGAACAAGTGTTGTTGAACTGTGGGAATTACCTGACGTTCAAACCCCACAGGCCTGGGAAGAAGACGGATGTGGCTGTCTGAGCCTGTAAAGATTTATAACTTCAGAAACCCAATAGATTGTCTCTAGGAGTTGGTATTGACTTGATTGTAGTGGTGTGTGGTTCATTTTTTTGTGTGGTGTGTGTGTGTGTGTGTGTGTTTGAATTAGTGTAAGAAAAGTCCCAAAATCTTTTAGACGATTTAAAAATTGCATATCTGAGGGGTTTTGAAGAGTCATCCCCTCAAGTTCGAGGGCTAGGATGAAGAGATTTGGGCAGATATTTGCACAGATGATACTTATTTGCTCAAAGCCCCTCTGGGAGCTTGTGGGTGTGATGGTTGACAATGATATTGGTACCCAAGCTGTGTGAAGGAGTCCTGGTGGTCCTATGGCTAGAGGACTTGGGCTGCTAACCACAAATCCCACGCTGTGGGATCAAGAGGAGTCTGTCTGCTGTTGTAACAATTACAGTCGCAAAAAACGGATATGGATTCACTTTGAGTAGAAATAGACTCAATAGCAGCAGGCTTGGCTTTTATTGGTTTAATTGTTTCAGAGGGAGAGCACATTTACATAACATTAAAGGACAAATAAGAGTTTTTTTTAAGTCTGATGTCCATAATGAGGGAACTTACTATATAGCAATATTTTATGAGCTATGTGGCAGTTCAAGTTAAGATTAAATTCTTGCACTTCATCTTCTCATTGATACTTTGAGTATAATTATTTTTACATCTTACAGTGACTTAGGGTGATAAATAGGCTCACTGCAAATAATGGCAAAGACATGAATCTTAAAAACCTTAAAACACATTATTAATGAACACAGTTAATCTAACTTTCTAATAGGATGAATCTATGATTTAGTGTCATTGGCATTATTCAGCAAAGCTGTAAATTGGTTACATTGAAGCAGATTGAATGTGTTTTATTAGCCATCTAGGAAAGAAAAGTTGGCCTTAATCATAAAAAAAAAAAACACCTGGGAAGCTCTATACTTTATTAATCATATGGCAGTCAGTAAAATTTCTTTAGCTCTAATATTTGGAAACATTAAGCTGAAAAATTCCAATATTTTGCCAAAGTTAAGAATTAGAACATGATTCTCAAATATAAAGTTGG
>NW_022105611.1:5460397-5473230 GCF_000313985.2 Echinops telfairi | reverse complement strand
CTTCTGTGGTTTGTTGCATCACTGAATGTCCCCACCTGGTGACTCACTGTGTTTCACTCTTAATCCTCTTCTCTTCCCCCAACATTCACAGTCCCTACACTGTCTACTCTCTGGGAGCCCTTCATAATGGATTCCATGTGTCTTTATTCCTGTTTGCAATTTTCACATCACTTAGCTCAGGACTTACAGATCTCTCTCTCTCTCTCTCTCTCTCTCTCTCTCTCTCTCTCTCTCTCTCTCTCACCACTTATAACTCTATAGCCTCTGATTGCTTCCTATCTCTCACCAATGTCCCACATTTCTAAAAGCTTCAGTCTGACATCATCAACATCTCCAACTTCCTTAACACTGCCTCTGGGTAGTGTCTCCATCTTCTGGACAGTGACTTTCCCTAAAGATCCTGCTTTCAATTGCAACCTGCCTTCTCTCCCACCTGTCCCTCCTTCCACTGAGTCTGAAGGTAGGCCCCACGGCGCCAGTGTTTTGACTATTATTCCTCCATCTTACTTAAAGGCCTTCAGCTTCCAAGTCCGTGTCATCAGATAACCCACCACTGCCATTCCTTATTGCAATCATGAACTGGGTCTCTCTTTTTATTTGGATACTTTCGATGCTGGCTTATACGATCACTCTCTCAACACTTCTACAAAACTAAGGAGTTATTTCAATACCCCCAAAGATGATGAGTCGCCTGCCTTTTTTACCTCCTTGACCTCTTTCTCTGATCATCATAACCTCCTCCCCTCAGAAACGCTCTTAAGCATTGCTCAGCCAGAATCCCTCTACCATAAAATTGCATGCTAAGCAATTCATATTGTGAATAGCACCACAGGTCGAAACAGCACATTTCCCTTCATACCCCTTCTTCCCAATGCATTGGAGGCTCATCCCAATAACATGTCTATTCCAACTCCCATTACTGTGCCTCTGGAAATAAGGAGGATGGACTAAACCATATAGAGTCTTGGTGAGGCAGTCTTTGGCATAGTGGTTTAGACATCAGCAGAAACTTCTACTATACTACTTTCACACCATGCCAAAGTAGTGCAGAACTCTGTATTCCTGACACTCTCCGTAGGGCCACTAGGGAAAAAATAAGACAATGATTTTGCTCTCAAGCACTGTGAATTGTATGGGCCGTGAAGCCTCTATTTGCTGGCAGATGCTCAAATATGGCTATGACTCCTGTCAAGTCTAGAAGGAGCACAGAAATCAGTCCACCAACATGTGTTCTTTCAAATATACCTTTAAGAGTATTCATTTTAAATCCTAGCTCCTTTAAAACGTGGCCTATTCTTAACAAAGGAAAAGAGGGACCAGCCATCAATATTTAGAATGAGGGATAAAACAGGGGAAGTCACAACAGACTCCAATGAAATAAGATTAATTATGCAGTACTATGCAAGGTTGTACTCTAATGAATTCAATAACTTGGAGGACGTGGACAAATGTATGGAAAACCACTCTCTCCCCCAGATGAACACACATAGACATGAAGAACTTGAACAGACCCTAACAAAAGAAAAAACAGACAGGATCATCAAGAAACTCCAAACCAAAAAAGCCCCGATCCAGATGGTTTCACAGGAGAATTCTACCAACTTTCAGAGATCTGACACCAACACTGCACAAACTCTTCCAGAACATAGAAAGGGATAGCAAACTCCCAAACTCATTCTATGAAACCATCATAATCCTGATACCAAAATTGGACAAAGACCCCACAAGAGTAGAGAACTACAGTCTGAGGTTTCTCATGAGCAAGATGCAAAAATTCTCAACAAAATCCTGGCCCATAGAATCCAACAACATGTCAAAAACTAATACATCATGACCAAGTGGGATTCGTATCAGGGATGGTTCAGCATTCAAAAAACAATTAATGTAATCTTCCACATCAACAAGAAAAGGGACAAAAACCATATGATCATATCAATTGATGCAGAGAAAGCATTTGATAACATCCAACACCCATTCCTAATAAATACTCTCAAGAAGATAGGATTAGATGGGAAAATTCTCAATACAATAAAAGCCATACATGAAAAACCAATAGCTAATATTACACTCAATGTAGCAAAGCTGGAAACACTTCCACTGAACAAGGGAACCAACAAGGATGCCCTTTCCCCTCTCTTCTATTCAACATTGTCCTGAAATGTTGAGTTCTATTCACCATTGTCCTAACCAATGCCATTAGATGCTGGCAAAATATCAAAGGTGTACTATTAGGTAGAGAAGTGAAATTTTTGCTATTTGCAGATGATATGACTTTATATATTGAGAAACCTAAGCGGGGTTCACAGTAGGATTCCTGGAAACAATAGAGAAATTTACTAGAGTAGCAGGAGACAAGACTAACTAGCAGAAATCAATTGGATTCCTATATATCAGTGATGGGAATACAGGAAAAGATATCAAGGAATTAGTACCATTCAAAATAGTCACACAAAAGCTGAAGTACCTAAGAATAAACCTAACTAAAAACAAAACTTGCATGAAGAAAACCACAGACCTTTAATGCAAGAGACCAAAAGGGAGCTACACAAATGGAAGAAGATTCCATGTTCATGGGTCAGACAACTCAATATAATGAAAATACCAATACTGCCTAAAGCAACCTACAAATTAAATGAAATTCCAATCCAGATTCCAACATCATTCTTCAAAGGAATGGAAAAACTGATTACCAACTTCATATGGAGAGGGAAGAAACCCAGGACAGACAAAGATGATTCACAAAGGATGACACGAGAATGGCTAATAAACACATGAGGAAATGCTCCAGGTTATTAGCCATCCAGAAAATGCAAGATAATACAACAATGAGATATTACCTAATGCCCATTACTGTAGCCCAATTTAATAAAAACTGAGAACAACAAATGTTGAAGAGGGGTGATGAGATAGGAACTCTTATCCACGGCTGGTTGACTTTTAAATATATTCAGCGATATGGTGATACCTCAAGCAGATGGAAATTGAACTTCCATGTGACCCAGCAATACCATAACTGGGCATACCCCCAAAGAAATGAGAGACAGATCATGAACAAATGTCTGCTACCTCATGTTCATCGCAGCACAGTTCACAAGAGCAAGAAGCTGGAAACAGCCTAAATTCCCATCACTAGAAGAGTGGATAAGAAGACCCTGGTACGGGTGCGATGTAGCAACGATGAAAAGTACAACTTTCCTCTAGTTCCTAAATGCTTCCTTCCCCCCCCCCCCCCCCCCAACTATCATGATCTGAATTCAAACTTGCAAGTCTGGCTAGACTAGAGGGTGTGCACTGGTAGGAAATGGAAACACAGAGAATCCAGGACATATGATCCCTTCAGGACCAGTGGTGTGAGTGGCGATTCTGGGAGGGTGGAGGGCAAGTGGGTTGGAAAGAGAGAGCTGATTACAGGGATCTATATGTGACCTCCTCCCTGGGGGATGAACAACGGAGAGGTGGGTGAAGGGAGACATTGGACAGGGCAAGATATGACAAAATAATCATAAATTGTCGAGGGCTCATGAGGGAGGGGAGGGGATAGGGAGGGGAAAAAGTGAGGACCTGATGCCGGGGGCTTAAGTGATGAGGGCAATGAGTGTACAGATGTGCTTTGCACGGTTGATGTATGTATGGATTGTGATGGGAGTTGTGTGAGCCCCTAGTGAAAGGATTGAAAAACAAACAAACAAAAAGAAGACCCTGGTACATAGACACAATGGAAGACTATGCATTCCTAAAAACAACAATGAAACACCTCAACTCATGGAGGGATCTGGAAGATAATACGCTGAGAGAAGTTAATCAAGCACAAAAGGACAAATACTGTGAGTCCACAGTGGTAGGAGCAAGCAGCAGAACGGCTTGCAGGCTATCCAGTTTTCCAGCGGGGTACCAGAGAGCCTGGTGAAGAGCTGGACCAGTGCCAGCGAACCACACATCATCCCCTCCAGGAGGTATAGTGTAGGTCACTTGGCCAGAGGGTGCCTCACAACAGCTGAGATCAAATGGCTTAGGAAGAAGGGGGGAAAGCTGTCTGTTGAGCAGCAGCCATTTGGCTCTGGGATGAGGTCCCCTTAGAGGGAGGCATTACTGTACCCTCCTGATAGGAGAGGCAGTGCAGGAGAGGGGAGAGGGAATGGTCAAGTTTGAGCGAACTTAAATGCATGTCTGTTGGGTGGAGGGGTGACCGCCAGGTGGAGGGAGGAGAAACTGAGGACGCTCTTGGGATCATTAGGTAGAACTGACTTAGGGCGTCTGGGCATAACCCAGGAACCCGCAGAACACTGGGACACCAGGTCCTGGATCTTCGAGGTGCATGTCATGCTCCAGATGCTACATGCGGGAAATCCCAAATGGGAACTCCACTGGGTGAACTGGGCTCTACCTCAGACACACTTGTGAGCTGAGGACTTAAGCCAGAAACGCGCAGTGTTTGAGGTGGAGAAAGACAGATGTCCAAGAGCAGTGTACTGTTGGTTGGCAAACAAGTCTTGGTACATCAACATCTTGTATGCTGTATGAAGACAGATGTTATCCTGGAAATCCTGTGACAACCATTCTGTTATATTCAGCTTATGCTCGTTGATATTAGGGCATACCTCAAAGGTGTGTCACCCTTCAGGCTTAACCCCTTGAAGCTGTGTTACTTGTTTCTTAAATTTTTGGTAAATGAAACCTGGGAATTGTTGAGCCTACAGAAAGAAAATATAACAAGGGTTTGGGGGAAGGGAGACATAGGGGGTAGGGTGAGAGGGAGATGATGTCAAGAAGTCCAGGAAGGAGAAGTATGATTTGGAAAACATGGAGGGAATTGTACAATTATATTTGATATGGTTGAACTGTGGAATTATATGACATGTGTTGGCTCCCACATTACAGGAAATTAAACACAAAACAAAACGAAAAAAGCAGCATAGATCCAGGAATGGGTTTTGGGTTCACACTAAATCCTAGTTCCAACTTAAGAACGATGTTTTTACATCATGGCCCTGCTTGGTGCTCACCATCATGAAATGATCACTGAAGATAAGCGTGTTAAGGCAAAGTGTGGTGAAGAAAGCAAATGGTGTCCAGCTAGCAATTGGAATACTTTCTGGAGTCTTAAAGTCTTGTAATAAGCAGCCATCTAAGCAAGGAATCAACTAAGATCACATGGAAGAAACACACCAATGTGTGTGATCCTAAGATGACAATTACAAAATTCTAATATGGTGAGGAGAAAATCATCAGAGCAAAAATTATGAACACCCAGTATGTGGAGGGCTATGGGAGACGGTGAGAGTCCAAAACCCATCTCAGACTCTCTAGGCAGACTGAGCAACTGGCAGACCCACTCTAGCCACAGGCAAGGGTCTCCATCAGCCTTACTATCAGGCAGAGCCATGGCAATCTTGATTATGAGGATCTAACTCTATACTTGGCCGGTAGACCACCCAAGAGATGCGACCTGAATTTGTTCTGAGTGCAAGTATCTCTTAGTTGTTCCATGACAGAAATTTCTTCCCTGGCTTTTTTAATGTTGTTGGGGGTCTTTTCCTTCTTGCACATTATTTGTATTTTTGTCTGGATACTATAATGTTTTTAACCTTATCAGCTTAACGTGATTTCGTTTTTTATTATTTTCGGTCAGGTCTCCTGGCTGTGATGCACAGGAATGGATGCATAATGATAATAACAGATTCAAAGGTGGGGGGGGTTGGATGATAGGGAGGGAAAGGGGATTTCAGGAGTAAATAATGAAGATGGGAGGGGGGACGGAGAGCTGGACCGGACTGCGGTTGCATAACTCATCTTAAAGGTGATTTAACCATGGTGGGGTGGTGCTGAGTGCCCCCACATTGATGTGGCTTATTGAAATGTGATAACTTTTCCTCTCAAAATCTCCTCTTTGGCTATGGCTTTTAATGTTCCATTTTTGAACCTCAAAAGCTAAGCATGAGTCAGTCCTTGTTCTACTGTTGCACCCCTTCTTGAGACAGTGGCTTGCCTTGGTACTGGCAGAAAGTAACACAGGAAGAAAGGCTCACAGCAGTAAAGGGTGCTTACGCTTTGAGCTGCTAACCACAAGGTCAGTAGTTCAAAACTACTAGCCTCTTCGTGGGGGAAAGATGAGGCTTTCTCCTTTAAGAGTTATAGTCTCAGAAACCCCAAGGATTTCTACCCTGTCCTGCAGGGTCGCTATGAGCCATAATTGACTCGATGGGAGTGAGGTGTACTAGGTTCCACGGTCAGCAGCTCACCAAAAGTTCAGCCACTCGAGCCTACCAGCTGCCCTGGGTGAGGAAGGTGGGGCTTTGATTTAGTTTCCAAACGTAGCAGTGACACCTCCACTCTGTCTTACTGTGTCTGAACCTGCTCAATGACAGCGAATGGGGGTTTTCCCTTCCAGTTTATCCCTTTGGACCCTGAAAGCCCCTGATGTGGGTTTCTCTTTCCTTAAGCACATTTAATGCATGAATATCTCGATTTCAATGTCTCTAGAGTCTTGTGAAAGATAAATTATTTTCACAAAAGTTTAAAATCGTTTTTAATGAATTCTATTCCCTGAGGCATACGAGAATAGATTCCATTTTAAAAACTCACTTTGCATATGCATTTCCATAAGCAGAACAGCTGCACAAACTGTGGTGCCCTATAGCATCGGTGAGTTTATGAAACAGCAGAAGGAAAGCCTTTTAAAATTTGCAATAAATAGGCTTGTAGTTTTCAATTAAAAATGTCATGGTCTGTATGCCAGTATTCAACCCAATATAATGGCACATCATTTAAGAATACGAACACTAAAGATAGATCAGGTCTTAAGACATTGAAAGTAAATCTAAACTTAAAGTTTAAGCCTGGACTGATCCAACACTAATTTAACAAACTACTTGGAAGTAAATTAATCTATGGTTAGTAGTTACGAGAAAAGGTCTTTGTTAGTCTGAATAGACTAGAGAAACAAATCCATGGACACGCATATGTGTATAAGAAAGAGATTTATAAAAAGAACAATTGAACATTGAGAAAACATCCCAGTCCAGATCAAGTCCATAAGTCCAATACTTTTAGCCCATATGTCTGATACCAATCTAAAAAGTCCTCTTCTGACTCACAAAACACATGCAATGACGCTGAATGTAGAAGATCACAGGCCAGTGGGTAGAAAGTCTTTGGATCCAGTGGCATTGGAAACATCTCAGCACTGGCAGGGGTCTCTGCATTAGGGTGAGTCCATGTGTCTTGTCAGCTGCTGTGTCTCACAGGTTGTGAGCAGAGTCTCCTACCTGCAAGGAGGAAATACCAGATTTCCCAGAATTCTCAGGAGAAGGCCATGCCCACACCGAAGCCTCATTGACTATAATCTGATTGACAGACTAGACTTCACCCCTTCACTTGTAATTCTTTCAAACTGACAATTATATAACTACCGCAAGGTCATTCATAGGGATACTTCCAGAATGGTTTCCTTCCCCCTCTAGGCAAATCCGCTTCTGTGTCCTTACAATTACAGTAGGAAACTCTTCAGCTTTTTCTTTTTTCTATTCATGCTGCAACTGTAAGAGGACAGATTGCTGCACAGAGTCCTTGATTTACAAATTCATTTCTCTTCCCAGCAAGAGTGTGATTAAAAAGGAGACCTTTCTGCTGTGTTTCAAAGAATGTAGGTTTCTACCTATACAAGTTCAAATCCTGGCCATTTCTCCTACAAAGTGTGTGACTCACTGCAAGATTCTTAAACTATCATAACTGAATCACTTAATGTTTAACATGCAAAGAGAGGTCTCGGAGATTCTTGTGAACACTCAGTGAGATGAATACCCCAGCTGCAGGAGGCGGAGGCTGAGGAATTAGAGTACAGAACTCTCCAGGATAGAGCTGAATCTCCCTATTCGCCACTGGAAAGACAAAAACCGCAGCCGTTCAGTGTAAATGACAAAAGAAAGATCCCTTCAGGAATAGTGGTAAAATCGTGGCAGATTAAATCATTGCAACTCACCTATAATCCAGCTCAATCCCTGATTGAATTAAATTAATCAGTGTCGCTCTATCTGCCCGGGAGAAAAGAAGAACCCGGTCGATAGAAGATCTAATGACCAGAGAGCAATATTTACTCTTTTTTATGTTATGTTTTGAAAATGTTTTCTTGCAGTCTGATTACTGCACTAAATACATTTCCAATTGTTTTTACAAATCTGTTAGCCTATCCAGACAGCTGCTTATTATAACTATCATTACTCTTTTTTTATTCTTCCCATCTACTTTTCCCACTTACCCATCTTCTCCCTTTTCTGTATTTCACCACCATATGATTCTGGCTCTAACTGCACCTCTTCCATGTAACTAGACAGAGCCCACGACCCCTACAGAACTCAGGAGCTCACACCCCACTTATAGCTGCTCCATAATGCTGAGGAAACAGTAAGTAACCACAGTAAATCCCCCAAACAATCAAGAAAAACAAACACAAACAATCCAAAATCATTCAAACCCAATGGAACATTCTGAAAAAAGAGGCCCTGGAATAATCAGAAACGGGTTCAAAAGAATTATGTTTACATAAAGTTGGATATATAGCCCCCTCAAAAAAAAGGACGATTTACAGAAAGGTGGGTGAAAGGAGACAATGGGCAGTGTAAGATATGAAATAATTATAACAATACATAATTGATCAAGGATTCAGCAGGGTGGGGGAGGGAGGGGAAAAGGAGGAGCTTATACCAAGGGCTCAAGTAAAAAATGTTTTGGAAATGATGATGGCAACATGTGTACAAATATGCTTGATACAGTTGATGTATGGAATGTTATGAGCTGTAAGAGCCCCCAATAAAATGATTATTTTAAAAGAATGATGTTTAGTTTCCTTCAAGAATGTGGGGGACACTCATGAAAACAAGGGAAGAAATGGAAAAACTGAAATCCCTAAACCACAATGAATTCCAGAAGAAAAATAATGACATAGCAGAATAAGGCAACATAATAAAAGATCTGAGGAATAGTATGGACAAAGAAATTTGAGTCATGAGCTCAAAGACAATCACTCTGAACAGAATCAGTGAGAAAAATGAACAATTGAAAAACAAGAACAACACAAGAATCTACCAAAAGCCGGTGACTACTAAGACTTTACATTCTGTCCTATTGAGGCACACCAGAAGGTTTCCATACAGAAGCCCCAGTAAGGGAACGGGGCTTTACCTCAAACTCACCTGTAGCAGATTTTAAAAACAGATACTCCCTGGCACTTAAGGCCAAAATGCAATAGTATGACAAGAAGGCGATGACTGCTATGAAGCTAGTGGTCATTGGACTTTGGTTTGGATCACTTGCTATGAAGGTGCTCAAGCAATGGTGGCCCAGAAATATCATATATTTATTATTTTAATGTCCCCCTTGCTTTCTTATGTATTACTGATCTTATAGACTTTGTGAATGAGGTAATTGAAAGCTTTACCCTGTTACCAACCCCCATTATGTGCATAAATAGTGTCTAGTCACTTGAGTTTAAGCTGTACAAGTCAAAATTTATGTATTGAGGTATGAAGCTTGCCCATACATGTATAATTTCCTTTTATCAACAGTGTTCCAATTTCTATATCATTGGATAAATTAAATACACAATAGAATTACGTTATGCCCCAGGTGGTGATTTATAATATTCTGTGTCATAAGGTGATTATGATACCTCTAAAGTGAATGAAAGACATATATAAACCACAAATATATGAATGGAATTTTGGCTCCCACTTAATTCTAGGCCCAATCAAAGAACAATTCAACTCTACCCTGGACCTTCTGAAGAGATCAGTGAAGATTTGGGTATGGTAAAGAAACCACATGGTGCCTGCTATAGTACAGAAAGTATAGAATCTGGGGTACTACAGGCTTGCCTTAAAACTTGAGTCATCTGCGTGAGGCTTCAACTACGTCCACAGGGATGAAGCACCCCAGCCTCTGTGATCCAAGGGTTGTAAACAATAAAACCCAAATATGAAGGAGAGAATGTTATCAGAGTTTAAATTGTGAACACCTGGTTTGCAGAAGGCTCTGGATGACCATACAATCCCAAAATTTAGTAGTAGGGTCACCACATGGATTAAAACTTTCGTGAACCCCCGCAGACCCTGGTCAAGGGGTATGAAGAGCCTTGCTATCAGAGAACATCGTGAAGTCCCTTATGGCAGGTGTAGTTAGATGAAAATATAATACCTTCTCATTTGATCTCCCCTTTGACCCATTTTCAAGGTTTTTCTATGTTATGTCTAGTCATTTTGGTTGAGTTGTTTGTTTGTTTGTTTGCTCACTGTGTGTGTTTTGCATGACTTTTTGTATATGAAATACAGGATAAGTGATCTATAGAGTCAGTAACTGGATTAATAATTACCTAAGGACAAGGCAGAGAAGGTTGAGCGCAAGTGGGAAGCTAACAAAATGAGTACGAGAAGAAAATGTTCTGAATTGATGATGGTGATGATTGCACAACTCTTCTTGAAGACCGAAAGATTAAATTGTATGATATGTGAAGTATATGCCAATGAAACTATTTGTGAAAGAAATACAATGAACAGGTACCCGGGAAGATCAGACATAAGGGTTATTGGTGTCGACTGGCACCCTAGGTCAGAAAGAAGCCAAATGCTGATCAATCACATTTTGTTTTCCAGAAATATAAGGGCATTAATTCCTTAGCTCCCTTTGCAGTTGCACTGAGATAACGTGAGAAGTCTGACTAGTGAAGTGTGTTGCTGCGTTAATGGGTTTATGTGCTGTTTCCGCCGGCCTTGCTGCTATTACTTCCTTGATGCTCTTCGTCGTTTCCTCCTGCCTCTAGGGCTAGACGTGCGTCTCCGATTATGAAGTTACTTTATAGGAACCAGTAGCCGTGAGTTTGGAATTCACTACTCTGACGTGGTAGCAAATCACCTGACCTTCCTCAGACTGTACATTAGTATAAAATTTATCTTTATTGTTTGGAGTTCATTTTCTACAGGAATTATAGTTGAGCACTCTAATGAATACATATTCTGATTCTCCACGATATTGTGGCAATAATAGGAATTATTCATATTATGGATTATTCAGATCTTTTCCACATGATATGAATTGTCATCAAACAATGGGAAATAAGTAAATAATGAGAATTCTCTCCAAGATTCTTAAAGTGATGTAGAGATCCAAGAACTCTTTTATTATGGACAGTGGACAAAGTGTATCATAAAGCTGCTGTACAGAAAAGAGCAAAGTCTGAGGACCACAAAACATGCTGAAGATCACTGGATGATTTCGGCTTTACCTAAACCACGGGTTCAAACTTACCAAAGATCACGGAGCTGGTGTAGAGTAGGCAGTGTTTCATTTTGTTGTACACGAGATTGCTGTGAGTTGGAGCTGAATAGACAGCAACAGCAAACCTAAAACAACAGTCAACTATTTGGTTACTCAGTGGGAAGAAGTAATGACTTTAGGATGGATCAATCATAAATGATTTGATGAAGGGAAAATGTGACTTTACTCTGGAATGATGAATAAGATCTGATTTGACAGCAAGGGCATTTGTGCAGGAAGTGCAGCATCAATAGGGAGCAGATGCAACGATAATATGAGGATGTACCAGAACAAAAAACAACCCAGTCATTAAGCATGATGGCTTCCTATAGCTACAAAAAGGAAAGGGATATATATATATATAATGTTTCTCAAGGACAATTGGTGAGACCTTACCATATGCCAGTTACTATACTAAGTGCATTATATTTTAATTTAGTTATTATAATATATTGCAATATGAATTCTTGTTAGACTTATTTTGTAGATGGAAAGATTGAGGCAGTGAAAAATAAAATCTCAAGTCTATGTTTACAAACACAGCAAGAATTGCAGCCAGAATCCAGGAGTGCTTGGCTGGTAAATGCTCTGAACCATTACAGTTTCAGAATCAGCGAGCACAGATGTGAGGCAGTGAACTGCAGAAAGATGTGAAAGTCTGGAATCAGAAAATATAGCTTGTAGTCTTACGCACCTGAGATTTTATGAGTCTAAATATTTTTCAGTTGTAAATTAACAATAATGATACCTATCTTGTAAGATTTCTTTTTTTATTATTCATTTTATTAGGGGCTCATACAACTTTATCACAATCCATACATACATCAATTGTATAAAGCGCATTTGTACATTCATTGCCCTCATCATTCTCAAAACATTTGCTCTCCACTTAAGCCCCCGGCATCAGCTCCTCATTTTTTCCCCTCCCTCCCCCCTCCCCCCTCCCTCATGAACCCTTGATAATTTATAAATTATTATTTTGTCATATCTTGCCCTGTCCGACGTCTCCCTCCACCCACTTTTCTGTTGTCTGTCCCCCAGGGAGGAGGTTATATGTAGATCCTTGTAATCAATTCCCCCTTTCCAACCCACCCTCCCTCCACCCTCCCAGTATCGCTCTTGTGAGATTTCTATGAAAGAAACCCTGCATGTAAGGAGGCATGTTACAAAACCTTGCATGTAGCTCGCATGGCACATAAGTATAGCACATGGTTTAGCAAATGGTGCCTTTTATGTTGACGAAACCTTATATGTGGGGTTGAGAAGGAGATTTTGACTTCCAATTTTATCTTTTTTTTTTGCAAATAAATGACAGAGCTAGATACAGCTAGAATGTGTTATTGATTATGATTTTAAGATGTTAAAGGGGCTTTTGGTGGCATTTGCAGATGTAGGACTGGGGCTGGGGATAAAAGATTTGGTATCAAAAGAGAAGCAACTTTTATCTAAGTGCTAGTTGAGTTCTTTTTTTTTTTTTAATCATTTTATTAGGGGCTCATATAACTCTTATCACAATCCATACATACATC
>NW_022105611.1:5453072-5459319 GCF_000313985.2 Echinops telfairi | reverse complement strand
AATACAGTCAGGCATGATACATAGCAACATTGCTCACCTCAGCCCAGCTTGGTGGTCCACATGGAGAGAGGGGGAAGGGAAGGAGGGAAAGGGAACAAGGGAGAGGGGGAAGAGTCAGGGAGGTCAGAGTCCGAGAGAGAGAAGTCCCCCCCTGTAGTGCTGACCCTTGCCTATATACCTTTTGGGGGCAAGCCAACCCACTAATTACAGGTAGAGACATACGTCACAGGGAAGGGTTGCACTATAGGCTACACAGCAATGAGAGGGTGGTCTAGGGGGTGGTCTCTGGGTCTCCATAGGAACCATAATCAGTAGGGTGCAAACCCCTCCTACAGGAACCAAGCTAATGGTCCCAAGCTTCAGAGAGAAGTAGTCCATTGTCTCCAGCAGCAGGGAGCAGCGCCCCCGCCCCGTGGTGGGATGAGACAGCAGTCTGGCAGCAAGTATCTGACTTCCCCCCACAGGTCACAATCTCTCCGATATTGTGGGAAATGAAATAGATCCAGAAAAGAATGATAAATTCAAATAAATAATAGTCTACATACCCTATGGATAAATAAGTTGATCAGTAGAATTATTTATTACCTGGATATCTAGTGTCATGGAAAAAGATTACCAAAAGTTAAATATTTGTCAAAGACCATCCACAATGCAAATGCCATTACTTTCATTGTTTTTTTTAGTAAACAATTATCTGCCTCTGTCCATGAAAACAATGGATAAATTAGAAATATTGCTATTTATTCCTATTTGTTATCAAGTATATATCTTAAATGGCTTTTTGCATATTCTTTGGGGTCTCTTTTTCAAAATAACAAAAAGAGTAATAGTTCTTTCCCATGCATTGAAGACTACTTCATCTTTTCAGCTTCTGATTTACATTGTTTTTCCCTTCAAAGTAATCTTAGCATCCGTACCTAATAAAACACACGCACAAGAAAAGACACACACACAAAAAGTTCTGAGCCCTATTAATGAAAAACTCTGTGTCAGGCACCTTGTTAATTACAGAGGTATATTTTAAAGCAATCAAAGTTTTTAAGGCCCTTATATTCCCATAAGGAAGAAATATATAGATAAATTATGTATATAAGCCAGCAGAAACAATTCTTACTATTTACAACAGTAAAATAGTAATTCTTAATTTCACACCAGTAAAATAGTAATTCTTTATCTTACAACAATAAAATAAAATGTTCTTCAAAGGTATTAAGGACAATGAGTTAAACAGTGAAGAATATGTAGGATCAAGCAAGTCATCAGAGAAGCTAGATTCTATGAAGAAGAATGTGGCACCAGGGTTGGAGGAAAGCTTACTACCAACCTTCACTATGCAGATGACATGCCTTACTTTCTGGAAGTGAGACCTGAAACACTTACTGGTGAAGTTCAAGGATTAGGGCCTTCCGTCTGGGTCACGACTCAATAGAAAGAAGAGCGGAATCATCACAACTGGATCAATAGATAAGACCATGATAAATGGAGTAAAGATTGAAGTTGCGAAGGATTTTGTCTTCAATCCACAATGTTCCTGGAAGCAACAGGCACGAGATCCGATGGCATGTTGTACTGGGTAACTGCTGCTCAGGGCCTCTTTAAAGGGTTCACAAGCAAGAACGTTACTTGAGGACCCAGGTAGCCTGATCCAAGCCTTGGCATTCCAATAGCCTCATGTAAATGGAATAACAATTATCTTTGATCTACTCAGTCTGTCACCTACTCAGTGCAGGGAAAAATTATCTTTATTGCCAATCTATTGATCACATGCTTCTAACCCAATCAAGATGGGAGAACTAATTTAGTTACTGGTAGTTTATTCATGACTGTAAGATTTATTACGATGATTCAAAAAATCAAAACTAAATTCACTGTTGCCAAGTGTATTCCAACTCATTGCAACCCTGGAAGACAGAGTAGCATTATCCCAGCGGATTTTCAAGGCTATAAATCTTTAGGGAATCACAGTGCTGCATCTTTCCCCCACAGAACAGCTGATGGTTTCAGATAGCCACTGTGATGATGACGTTGGGGAAACAGTCTGGGGTATACAGAGCTGTTCTTTCAAAACGAACACATGAATGGATTTGGTCGACATTTCATCCATTTGGGAAGTTGATGGACGTCCAGAATGAGGTTAGTCATCAGTCAACATTTCACCTTCTTTGAAATGAGAAAGCCACTCGTACACTTGAGTTTTTCCCATAGCGCTGCCCTTGTAAGCTGTGTTCCACATCGCAACAGTTTCTCAGGCATTCCCCCCACCCCCAACAGGAAACAAAATTACGTAGCTGCACACTGTTCTCTTAAATTGGCCATCACAAAAAGTGATGTTCAAGCAAAACTACTTTTATGGAAAAAATCACTGTGACTAAAGAGAACCCCCTCAGGCAATGTCACTAGGTGTGGTGTACTAACCAGAGTGAGTTGCTGGATGATCGCCCAGCAGTAAAAATGCATATTACCAAAGCTACACCCAACCAAGCTTTTTTCTGTTTTTTTTTTGTTTGTTTGGGTATCTCTCTCTATATATATATATAAAACAATACGGGTTCCAGGGGAAACGAATGGGAGAGGGAGGAGATAAAAGGGATCTAGAAAATGATTTGAAACTGATTGAATTGTACAATTATTCTTGATACATTTGAATGATGGAATGTTATGACATCTGTAAGACCTCCCAATGAAATTATTAAAAAATATAAAATGCTAAAAAAGGGTGTCATGGATTTTTGAAAGGATTTGTTACCAAGGGACTATCTATGCCTTACCCTACTGCTGAAGAGTCAGTCCTGACATACCAGAGAAACCCTTAGAGCACAGAGAAAACTACCCTACATGTTGCAAATGCGAGGATCTGACTTTTTACAGAGAGAAGAGCTCACCTTTCCCCCGTGGGATGATGGTGCATTCAGGTCACTGAACTTCAGGTTAACAGCCTGATGCTTAACCCACTGCTCCATCAGGGCTCCTTAGGGGCTGTGGTGGAGGAACAACAACTCAGTATTCATAAATAATTTGCTAAATCTTAACTGAAGCCTCTTCCATGGAGTATTATACCATAATGAATACTTTTGTGAGGAAAAAATTAAGACGTCTATTTTGTCAATTTCTATATTTTTATTTCTGGTATAAATCACTAATAATTGTTCACAGGAATCCCTGAGCGGCACACATGGTTACCTGTTTGGTCCTTGTGGGGTGCCATTGGGTAAATTCGGATTCAGAGTGACTGACAATAGAACTGACCCTGTGGATCTCTCCTCTTTCTTCCTCACCCTGCTGCCTGCCTTCTAAATGTTGCCCTTTTGTTCTCCAAGAGCTGATTGCTCTAAGCCAGGAGTGCATCCTTTCCTAGTTCACTTTACAATGAACAAGACTGATTGGCTCTTGATTGGTCTATTCAGCGGTTGACAATTGAGCTAAGGAAGTGAGTTTAACTCTAGGCCTGAAGGTTGACTAAGGGCCATGTATTAGAGGTTTCACAGTCTATCCAATCAGGAAGCCTGGTCTTTTTATGATTGAGTTTTGTTCCCCATTTTCTCCCACTCTCTCTGGTGCCTTTCAATGTGTTCCCTTTCCGAGGAGTTGGCAGTGGTAGTTGATACCATCTAGCTATCTCAGGATCATAGAAACTGACGTCATTGCAACATCCATTAAGTCCACTGGACTAATGGTTGCTGTGCATTTTCAGTTTTCTTAACTCATCTTTGTTCCAGATGGGACATCCTAATAGCTGCACTTTAGATGGCCACTCAAAATCTATTAAGACCCTAACAGCTACTCACCAAAGTACAGTGGTGAACATTTCTTTGTGTTTTTTAACCAATTGACCTTGAAGTCCCCCAAGACAATGGTCCTGAACCCAAGTCTAGTGATTCATTTTCATAAGGTGTTTAGTTATAACTAAGACAGTTTTATAATTTTGATCCCTGCGTGCTGTATATTCACATATGGAGGTAATATACTCTGCAAAACTATATATATGAACACACACACACACACACACACACACACGAACATGAACTACCGGTATTTTTCTTCCCACATTTGTTTATCTTTGCGTCTATTTTTGTATTCTCTTAGAGATTATTGCTAATGCTGATATTGCAGGATTTTGTCTATAATAGGATGTACCTCTGTTGTCTTTAATTCTAGGAAGTCCTCCCAGTATTTTTCTTTGCCTTGGTAACTTTTTCACCTGTTAATATATGTCTACCCTTTAGTCAGTGATTCAGCCTCTCTTTCCATATAATCCTTTGAAACAATCAAAGAACACTTTCTGTACAGAGCATGTTTCATAATTTTTTATGATGGCCTCATACCATCTTTGTCCTTTCGACGAGTCTCTGATGCAGCTGTAATCTTTATGAAAGCAGCTGTCAGTCTTTTCTCTGATAAAGCTGCTGGTAGTTTCGACTTGCCATCTTCTCAGTTAGTAGCCCGGCACTAACTACAGTCCCACAAAGGGAGCTATGAGTGCTTGGTTGCTAACTGAATGGTAATTTGTTTCAACCTGACTCCACCTCAGATTTCTCTGACTCCACCTCAGATCTCTGAGGAAGAAAAGACTTGGGCATCACTTCCCATAACGATCCCAGCCCAGGGAACTCCACGCAGCCATTCTATTCTATAACATAGGAGGATGCCATGAGTCAGAATCAACTTCACACAACTAACATCAGTAACCATTTTTCATAGCATATAATGTCAAGAAATAGCATTCCTTTACTGGCCAGCAATGCAGGCTCTACATTTTTAAAAGGTGATATCTTTTTGGCATGAGAATCAACAATATCTAGATAAGAAGGATAATGAACATAGCTGATATATACGGAATACAAATATTAAAAATAAACAATGTATCCCCGGCCCCACGCTTACAGCCATCAGGGTTTAATGCAAAGAGCATATGTGCTAGAATCAAGCAGGTTTGAACTCAAAATTTGACTCTTTACTCTTAATTATCTGGGTATCTTGAAAACGTTGCATAATCTGAGTCTCATTCCTTCATAATAATAAAAATATTTCTATCCTCTAGACAGGAAAAAAATGGTCAAAGAGAGTAAATAATACAATGGAGAGTCCTGCTAACTGCAAGGTCACTGGTTCTTACCCACCAACTGCTCTGTGGAAGAGAGGTGAGGCTCTCAGCTCCTGTAAAGATTTCTAGCCTTGGAAATCCACAGGGGCAGTTCTACTCTGCCCTATGGGTTGCATGAGTCGGAATGAGCTTGATGGCAGTGAGTTTGGTCTTCTTTGGTTTTTACAGCACATGGTCCAAATCCAAAACCCAGTGCCACAAAGTTGCTTCTGACTTAGTGACTCTGAAGAGGATTTCTGAGGCTGCAAAGCTGTATGGAAGCAGATAGCCTCCTCTTTCTCCTCTGGAATGGCTGATGGGCTTGAACTAGCTACCTTTCACTTAGCAAATGAATGCTTATCCAACAGCACCACCAGTCTCTTTAGTACAGAGTAGAAGATCAAATTCATAAGGAAAACAGTATCCATGAGAAAAAGCATCATTCAGTAGCAGGGTTGTCTTGCCTTCCCTGTGGAGAAGATGACTTGATTGGTTCCTGATCAATCACTGTATCGCATTTGGTGTGTCTGTATCGCATTTGCCTGTGTAGAAGTTTGTGTGTTGCTCTGAAGCGAAACACCTTGCAGAGTAACTTCTACTAAAACAGACAACAAAGCCCGGCAGTCTTCTTCCCAATTCAGGGAAGGAAAACCCTACGATTCAGAAGAGTCTAATTCCTGGGAATGTCAACTTTAAGGGAATTAAGAGCCTGGTCATTATCTATGCTTTGTTAAATAGCATTGTTCAGATGTTTTCACCACATGACCTTTGTTTCATTATTATTTAAACCAATTAGGCTGATGACTGACTATAAAGGACTTCTTAATACACACATGATGTAGATCTGTGTGCTGTTGAATTTAAAATAATAAAGGCCTTGATATAGCTGAAAAACAAAATTTCAGATCAGGTGACTTACTGAGTGCCGTTGACTCCCTCTCCATGGCAACGCTCTGTATACATACATTGATTGACGCCACTAATTCTCTCCACAATCCTGGCCACACGGTTGTTAACACTGTCTTCCTCAGTCCTCTGACGTCCCAGACATTCATAAGATGAACCACACTCGTCCCTGCCAAATGTGATCAAAGCTTTGAAGTCAACGAAAGTTTTTATACACATTTTCTGACAGCTGTCCCATGATGAGCAGTTGATTGGTTGTCT
>NW_022105611.1:5438173-5452549 GCF_000313985.2 Echinops telfairi | reverse complement strand
TTTTCTGTATCTCTTGAGAATATCATATGATTTTCCTTTTATTTTCTTTATACATTGGATTGCATTGATTGCTTTTAAAATGTGGCCAACTTTAATTCCTGAAATAAGCCTGATGTGATATAACTCAGTTCCCTTAACAGATAATATTACTTAGTCATTTTTAATTATTTAGGAATATGAAAGAAATGGATTTTATTTTTCTTACAATGCACCTGGAGAGATTTGATATCAAGATTGTACTGGTACAATAAAAACTAATTAGGAATATTCACTCTGAATATTCTGTTCCTTGTCAGTTTGGGGTGTATTTTTTCTTTAAATATATAGAATAATTCATCACTTAAGCTATCCAATCCCAGTGTTTACTTTGTGTAAGAGTGCTTATTAACATGATTTCTTTATAATATATACTAGGAATTTTTCTAATGCTTTTGTGTCTGCTTTAATAAATTAATTTTAAAGTAATTTGTTTTTTATCATAATGTTATTGTTTAGTGAAAATTTTTTGCCATCTTTAGTATTTCAAGAAGTTTAAAAATATATTTAATTTTTTAATTATCTAAAGATTGGCAATTCATATGAGCCATATTGGGGAAAGTATTCTCAATTAAAGAGAGTTGAAAAAAATTAAAGCAGGAAAGGTTCTTAAAATTAAGCAAGTGCATAGCAAAGTCAGAACTAAAATCTATGCCTTTTGTCTTTCTGCCCAAGGTTACTTCACCATCCTATTACAGAATATCTTATTCATTGATTTACAACAGATAACTTAAGATATCTGATTAATAACCTGGCCTGATATGCACCATCAGCCTCTTATAGTTCCCCCAGGGAAACCAGTCACCTGTAGAATATGTGTGTATACTTTAGGACCCAATCTGCCTATCTGCTCCCTGCTGCCGGTCCCTATATTTCCAGACTAGATCAAGATTTGATAACAATTTTGTGGGAAATTAATGTAAAATAAAATGGTAAGGGAGATTTAAGAAATATTGAGTGAGATCAGAGTCTAGTCTGGTCTTGAACTTCTTCACTGAAACTTTTTAATTCTTCTTTCAGTGAGAAGCAGTAATAGCACAGACTCCTTTAGAGTAAAAATGCTGGGCTGAATAAATCACAGTTATGCTTCTGTGCATTACTTATATTCTCAATTATGCCTTAAGTAGATGTGAATTCTATACTAGTCTATCAACCCCTCTCCCACCTCCCTTCAGGGTAAAACAATAACTACTACATATGGAATTCTCACAATATCTTAAGTGTCCTACCTTTACAGAAAAAGAAATGAAGTTCAAAACACTAAGAAACTGCCTATGGATATTTAGCAAATAAGCACAAAGCGAGGAACCAAATTTAGGCTAGTTGCCTCAAAAACTCACATGTTCATGATGATGTCTTGCTAATTTCAAGTATAGGGTGTACTCATTGCTATGCTGAATGATGCCCATTCAGGGCAAAACTTCATATAAAGGAAGAGATTTTGTCCAAGGCAGGGTGAGGAGGTGGGAATGGAATTGGAAAAAGAGAAATGTCCGTTTTTTAAGTTTCTAAACACTTATGCATTTGGCATCCAGATCATTTGAATCTTTTCCCACTTACCATGTCCTTAGGCTATTCCACTTCTTTGAAGAGTCCCTCCTCTTCCTATTAGAAAATGTTGAATTATCCCTTAAGTGTTAGTTTATCTTCTGTTCAGTGAAGGATTCTTTCTCTCTTCCAACAAAATTGGTTTTTCTGTTGTATTACTACTGTAGCTATGAAAACAATCCCCCCCCCCAAAAAAAAACCCTCCCCTCTAGCTCGTATATTTACAGATAGATTTGTGTAAATGCTTATTAACATCTGCCTCTCCCACTGAATCATAAATCTTTTCAATACAATAGGAACCATACCTCTTGCATCTTTCTGTCCCCAGTTCTCAAAATATTACAGGACGTGCCAGGGAATATATTACCCTCACTTTACTTGGCTTTAAATTACTTTTGCATGCTTTTCTTATCTCGCCCAAGAACTTTTCTTTCAAGGAAGCTACTACAGCACCCAGCACCTGGACCTGCATTCACTCAGAGTTCTCTACAGACAGAATTTCTCACAAGGGAAAAAAAAGGCCTGAGCTATTTTTAGCACTGAAGGCTCTGTGGATTTTTAAATATTGATATGTTGGCAATAGGTATTTAAATAGATGTATACTTTAAGTGTTTACAATCATGAAGTTAATGTTTAACACACATGCAGACACAGGCACACATACATCCACAGACTCCCATACTTGTCTCTATTACTTCAGTAGACATAACATCAGAGTTTAAATATGAGATGATTTTGAGACTTTTGCTGAATGTGAGACACCAAACAAACAGTAGTCCTTCTGACCTCCTCACCACCCCTCTCTATCTTCCCTTATATCAATAGAGGTTATGAAAGTGTCTCGTGATGCACAAATCAAAGGACGTTGTCCGGACACAGTACTGGAGGCCTGTGAAACTTGTAGAACTTGTTGCAATATGAAACAAAGCCACTAGGTGGAACCTTATGACATCTATGGCTCCCTGGAGTCCAGTATTAATCACCTTAGCGCTTATGTTGGAAAGAACCAAGAAAATCAGTGAACCGTGTCATTCTCACAGATGAGAAATCTGAAGGCAAGCCAAGGAATGAGTTCATCTAAATCATACGTTGAATCACCAAACCCATTGTTGTCCAGTTGATTCCGTCTTATTATAAGACATTATAACACAGAATACATCTACTGCCTAGTGTTCCTAGGCTATAGCAGACGATGCTGCTACGTCATTCTTCCTCAGAGCAAGCAGAGAGTTGGGACCTGCAAGTTCCCAGGGAGCACACTATCATGGAACCCACTGTGCCACCGGGCTCCTACATATAGAATTCGGAAGCCCGAAATCAGCAGCCAGAAGCTAAGCTGCACTAGATCTTTGTATTTGGTAGATAATTGTTTTTGCCCCTTTAGCTTATGAACTGGGAAGGTGTGTGACCTTAATAAGGATCTTCATTGATATTGTGGGTGAGGGATTGAGCTTCTAAGCACAAGGTCAGCTGTTTGGATGCAATAGTAGCTCCTCATGAGAATGAAAAGACTGTCTGCTCCCAGAAAGATTTAAATTTTTGGAAACCCAAAAGGGAAGTGCTATCCTGCCCCAAAAGATTAGAATCAATTCAATGGCAGTGAGTTTGGGTAACCTATGGAAATTTTAAAATGCATGATCAATATTTCTGATGGCAGGGCAAAGCAGTATTCCTATTGGCAGAACATTAGTTACCTTGTGTTCTGAAGCCATGCATACTCTTAACTAGAGGAAGACCTTTCAAGGTCAGGGTCTACAATGATTACATTAGAATTAAAGCTTCTAGGTTTTCTCCTGGATAATCAAAGGGGCCTTCTATCAAGTTGGCTTCTATTACAGGGAGCGGTTTAAGAATCCTAAAAGAGAAGGCCGGCTGCTTCTCAGATACAAGTATTCTGTCCAGGGTCCTCAGTGAAAAAAGAATGATTGCTGTCTTCTTTGCCTAAAGCACCACTGGGGCAAGGAGTCCTGAGTAGTTAGAGAGAAAGCAATTGCACGATAGAGCTGAGAAGGATAAATTATCATTGTGAGTTTCTCTTACCCTCCAGTCAGCTCTGTCCTGGAATGAAATAACACATTAAGGATCGCATTACAAAGCATGGGAACACCATAACCCTTCATCGTGCTTATGTAGAACCTGCAGGTAGACCAAGCTGTAGTGATTCAAACACGAGGGACGCTGTCTGGTTGAAAATCAGGAGAGGTGCGCATCAGGACAGTGTCTTTCCACTATACTTATTTGATTTGTATGCTGAGCAAACGTTCGGAGAAGCTGGAATATATGAAGAATGGGGCATTAGAATAAACTGGTTTAAAATGTGAACTGTGTGGATGACACAAGTTTGCTTGGTTTAAAGGGAGAGGACTGGAAGCACGGACTGATATAGCTCAAAGACAACAGCCTTTAGTACTGGTTACAACTTAACATGAACCAATAAACAAAATCAGGGCCCATGGGGAAAATGTTGAAGTTCTCAAGAGTTTCATTTTACCTGGATTCACAATCAACATCCGTGGAAGCAGCAATTGGAAAATATTGCTTTAGGAAATTTTGCTGCCAACGATCTTTTACATTGTTGAAAAGCAAATGTGTCACTTTGAGGATTTAGATTTAAACACAGTTGTTTAGATCACCTCATATGCCTGTGAACGCTGCAGAGGGGAACTTCAAAGGAATTGATGCGTTTGAATGATGATGTTGGTGAGGAACATGGAATACACCTTAGCATGTCAGAAGGGTGACCCAATCTGTCTTTCAAGAAGTACAGCTGGACTGTGCCTGAGGAGTGAGGATGGTGGGTCCTGTCTCACCGACTTTGAACAGGTTATCAGGAGTGACCAGTCCTTGAAGGAGGGCATCATGTTTGGTAGAGGGTCTCTGAAAAGAGGACCCCTTCAATGGAAGATATTTACACAGTGACTTTAACAATTGGCTCAAACATAAGCTCAGTTTGGAGGATGGTGCAGGACAAGGCGGTGTTTGGATCTATTGTAAAGATGGTCATTAAGAATTGGAAGTGATTTGAAGGTACTGAACAACAACAGAAGGGAATGTGGGAAATGAATCACAATTATACATAAAGATCAGGGAAAATGAGATAGTAAGACTACCGATTGTCATAGTGTGATGTTAAGACTATGATGTGGAAGGTGTCTGGCACAACCTCTTGCATATATACAGCACCAATAAAAACACGGCAGCTATTTCTATGCTGTCTGTTCCTCCCAGAAAGATTTACCTGAAAAGAAAGCTAAGGGAAGAAAGTCTCTATCTATAGAGGTGAAGAGATCTGCTAGTACATTTATGTGGAATGTGTAATCGCTGCTCCAAATAGAAGTGCTTCCATATAAAGATTACTTAGTCTTTCCATTTCTTTGTTTTTAACCTAGTAAATGGAAAGTAAATTAGGTTTCTAGAACTGCAAAGAAAATATTCCTATGTCTATAAAGGGTGGTACTCTCATATTTTGTTAGTGATCTTCCATAGTGTTAAAAACAGGAAACATTTTTGTAATCCTATACAGTTAAAATGCAGACAATAAGATTATAGACTCGAGGCATGTCATAAAATGTTCATATATAATACGACTTAACTTGCTACAACTTGATCTATGAGTTAGGCAACATTACGAGAGTGTTTCAGAAGAAAATATTAATAACAAGGAAAAGAAATTGTTCCTGCTCAAGATCACAAAACTGCTAATGGTCACAGTTGAAATTTTGTGTCTTGGTCGAAAGCCCGTATACTTCTCACATTATATAATTATACTTAGTGGTTGTTTTCTTGAACTTAAAGCTAAGGAAGCCACATACACCAGGAGGGGAAAAAACTGTCTCAAAGTCTAGTACAGAGTAATACAGAACAACAGAGCAAATTATGAAATAATACAGTCTCTGAAAGGACACATATCTAATAACATGGAAAGATGTTTATGATTATAGCATATATTTAAAACTATGATTGAACCATAAATTAATTTTGTTGTACAGTTTTTACTTTTGTGATTCTTTTCCTTTGGGAGGTAAAAAAGATAAAGATCTCAAGTGTGTTGATGCATGCTCTATACTGGAATAAGAAAGTGAACAACACAACTTCATGTCAGCAAGTTGTGAGAATAGAAATGTTCTAGCTAGCGTCGATAAGCTTTGTCAACCTAAAACAATCAAGTATTTGAGGCAATAATAATTATGGCCCTGCTTATGATGAATGAGTTTTAGGAGTATTGAAGCTAATATAAAAATGACTTCGGTTTCTGATGTCCCTGCATGAGGGACTGTGTTAGTGTGGGTTCTCTAAAGAAGCTAAGCCAGTGGGTAAAATTGAAAGCTAAGCCAGTGGGTAAAAATTGAAATTTGTATCAAGAAAGGAGCTCACACAGTTGTAGAAGCATGTAAGTCCAGTCCCATGCAAGTTCATGGGTCAGATGTTAAGCTAGAGACTTTTCCTGACTTGTGTAACTCCTAGCACGGACAAACCCAGAAGCAGGGAGGCTATAGGCCAGCGGAGGTAAAGGAGGGAGAATACAAGGTTAGCAGTCAGACTTGTGTGACTAGAGAGACATTTGAGTTCAAGATCAGCAGTTCAGAGGGCAGGCCATAGTCTCATGGTCTCAGGCCAGGGCGGGCAGGTCATTGACTCATGTCCCAAAAGTCAGAGGTTGATGAGACAGATGCAGAATCCAGGCCAACAAGAAGAGACAAGTCAACAAGTGGACACATGGAGTCTGCTTAAAGGGGAATAAACCACGGCCCAATGACACTTCCTTCCAATTACGTCAGGCCTGTTACCTGATTAAGGGTGTAGCACTCTTCTCTAATCTTGCCATAACTGCTGGGCTGCTCACAGCAGGCTCCATCACGCAGTTGACTACATTATTTTAGATTATGTGATGCAGGAGGCCCCAAGTGGCAAACTACTGAGACTTGTGGTCAAGCCAAGTTGACACAAAACCTACTTATCACAGAGGCACAGACCTAAGATAAGACCATCCTATCTATGATGACAGTGAGAGATGGCCCTATGAAAAGTAGGCCCACCAGAGGACCGCCCTGCATATTTCAAAGATGCATTGAGACACGACCTGTGAGCATCTCCTTTAAGAGCATCAAGTAGAATCCCACCAAGAAGAAAACCAAACTCACCCTCCTTGATGAGAGCGTGACTCACAGTGACCCTGTGGAGGGTTTTGAAGTTTGTAAATCTGGGAGAAGACAGCCTCATTTTTCTCCCATGGAACAGCTGGTGGGTTTGAACCACTGTCCTCGCATTTAGCAGCCCGCCACAATCCACTGTACCACCCATTGTCTGAAGTAAAAAAATAACAAATTAGCAAAAAGCTAACTGGAATTTATTAAAGTATTTGGGAAGGATCGGTCCTATATCTCACATTTGAGAACAGTGATTGTTCTCTAGCAGTTATGTAAATCATCATCTCCAGAATACTGTTAGTGCTACTATTTTCTTACTTGGTTATATTGGTTGATAATTACCCATATTATTGATCAAATCATGGATATGCTTACTAAAGTTGTTCTAATTCCTATAGAAATAAATATTTTGTACAAAATCACATGAAAAATAACACCGAATAATCACAAGGAGGGGAAAAGTGGCCCCACTAAATGATCTAGAAAATTCTGCATTGCAAGCTTCTTCCTGATTATGTTTATGCCCTTAGGCCTTCCTCTGAATTCTCTCATTAACTGTATTTAAAATAGCCACAGAGCATGACATTACCCCACAGTCTAAAATGTCTAAAGTTAGTTTTAAGTTTTGTATTGTACAAAGAGTAAATTTGTGCTTACTCAGAATTTCGAAGTTCTACTGTTTAGGAGTATTTGTTGGGACAGATTGGCTATAGAAACAAATTCAGTGATACTCATATATGTGTAAGAGAGAGCTTTATATCAAGAGGTAATTATATATCAAGAAAACATCCCAGCCCCATCCAGAACAAGTCCATAAATCCAATACTTGTCCATAAACCCTGCTCAGACTCACGCAGCTACATGCAATGTACATACGGAATGCAGGGAGATCACAGCATGCAGAGGGGTGTGGATCTGATGGCCATATCTCTGGCAGCTCTCTGAGTGACTGAACAGCAGGAACGTGAAGCAGAGAGAGGAGGAGGTTCCCCAGAGCGTGCTTATGAGGAGGGCATGCCCACAAGGAGACTCCACCCCTACACTTCAAGATGACATGAAATTATGTAACTACCACAGGTACCATGGCACTTTAAGAATTTTAGTAGACTAAATGCCTTAGAAAGGAGCCCTGGTGCTGTAGTGGGCCAAAACTAGATGCTAGCCTCAAAGTCGGTGGTTCCAAACTACCAGATACTCCAAGTGAAAAAGTTGAGCCTGACTGCTCCTGTGAAGGTGTCAAGTCCCAGACGCTCCAAAGGGCACTGCTAGCCTGTCCTGTAGAGTCTCTCTGAGTCAGAATCAACCCCAGCACGGTGAAAAATGTGAAACGCCTTAGAGAAGAGGAATTTGTCAATCGCACCTCGAGGCACTGGAGAAGAAACACCGGGCAATCTGCTTCCATAAAAAAGATAACAATAAAGGAACACGACCTTACTCTGCCAGGGGTTGCCTCCCATGGTCGGAATTGACTTCATAGCTGCACGTTTGGGGGTTTACATACAGATGTTTCCAAGGCCACAGATATTCTTGGCACACTAATCTAATCCTGAGTACATGCGGTAAACAAGACAGTTAAGAGCTTTAACTCCATCTGCAGAGTTAGCATCTTCAATCCGAAGACAACACAGTCACACACGGTCGCAGGAGCGCAGCCGTGCAAGCGGACCACTGGTCTGGCAGGCGCGCTGGTGCCGACGACGGTGACCAGCTGGACTGTTAGCGGCAAGGTCAACAGCAGACTGGAAACACCTGCTGCGCGCCGAGAAAGATGTGACTTCCTGCTCGTGTTCGAACTGCCCCCAGGGGCAGTTCTAGTCGGTCCTGCAGGGGCATTGTGAGTAGGCCTGTCTTGATGGCAGTGAGTTTAGAATGGCTTGACCAGAGAGAAAGGAGGTGAAAGAAAAGACCATTATTTAATTTCTCTATAACCCATTGTATCTTTGTCTCCACCTCTTGAACTTTAGTGGAGGCCTTTAATTACTTAGCTCACTGCCATGGGGTCGCTGTAAAGCAGAGTGACCCTGTGGGACCAGAGAGAACGGCCTCTGTGGGTCGCTGAGAAGGTAACTCTTGACGGCAGTCGACAGCACGCCTCTTCTCTCCCTCCGTGAGTACCTGGGGTTTTGAATCACCGACCTTGTGGTTAGCCGCTCAAAGCAACCCACTACGCTGGCAGCGGCCCCAATTGAGACCTTTAATAACTTAGAAAAGCAGAGCTTTCTAACTGGATCCTACCACTAACTGACTTCATGGTCCCCCCACCACTATGCAGCCAGCTTTCTTTCTTTCATTCATTCATTCATTCATTCATTCATTCATTCACGGAGGACATATTTTGAAGTCCCTGCTGTGTGCCAGACCCGATGCTGGAATTCTGATCAGGTTATTCTATCGCATTAGTGGTGGAGGCCATACTCCTCTCCTTTGATCTGGATCCCACTACGTCACCCCAGACCACACTTGTCTGCCACCTTCTGCTGGAGTGAGCTCCGCCCGTCCGCTCTCCCAAGACCTTGTATTCACATCCTCCGCAGCCTTTTCATACACGCGTGTCTGCCTTGTGGCGGCTGCCTCCTGCTGGCCATTGCTAATCGCCTCTTTCAGAAAAGAAGAGTGTGTTATCCCAAAATCTCCACAAGTACTGACTATTCTCTTTCTTTGAAACCAAACAACAAATAAAAATTTATGTTTCAGATGAGGGAACTTCAAAAATGTTGTGGAAAAATCCCATTACCTTTTTATTCCATTTCCCCAAGAACTTTTACTTTTGAGACCCCTTTGTATGTTTAGTAATAACAACAATAATAAGGGCAAGAAACATTACATATTGTAACAGTTATTAACACTTGCTATTTGTAGGTAGCAAGAAAAATCTGTTACTTATCTTTCTACTTTTCTCTTTTTTCTAACCTTTTATTGATGATTACCTATCTTAGTTTTCTAATGCTTCTGTCACAAAAACATCATGAGCAGGTTGCTTCTAAAGCACAGGGATTAATTTTTCCACAGCTTTGCTGGCCAGAAGCCCCCAACAAAGGCCTGGGATGCTTTCTTTCCCCCTCAGGCCTGGGGAGCATCTCGGTCTCTTTCCCCTGCCAGATCCTGTGGTTTTCCGTCTTTCTGTAGTGCCTGTCTACCTCCGTTTGGGCTTACTTCTGTGTTTAAACTGCTCTTCTTTTTACTCAGCTATAAGTAGCTTTAGGACAAGCTCTACATTTCCATGGTCTCCTTAACAAGAATGAGGAAGTATAGTCACAAGAAGGACTCTAGCACATATTTTGGGAAGGTACAAGACAATCTATAACATCATCTATGATATTGTATATTGCGGGGAAAAATTGAAGGGGGAAATGGGAGAACCAGCAATGAGTATGGATACAAAGGAGGTTGACAAGCATTGAGCAAACCCCACAAGACTAGGCAAGTTACCTGTCAGCTTACTGAACTTGCCTTTATTCTTGGGTAGCATAAGTCACCCCCATGCCTCCCATTTACAGCCAAGCTCCGTTAATCACAGCTTGGTTGGTGGTTGCTTCTGGGCATGGTCAATACAAGTAATTGGATCTTTTACAATCTTTCTCAAGTTATCCTCATTTCTGGTAAACATCAATACCAGATGCAATGAGCATTAGTCAGGGAAAGAGTGAGTTACAACAGGACCCTAAGGTTGGTGAAGGGAAAACATCTGCAACTAGAAAGATAACTCAGTTGGGGGTTTTTGGTGCCTGAATAACCCAAAGTAATAATTTTTGTCAGAAATATTTCTCCAAGGGCCTCAATTCTGAAGTTTAACAAAGGCAGGGTGGTTAGAGAATTTTACAGGCTTAGAGCTACATAGACCCTTAGGAGATGTCAAACGATTTTAGCCGTGAAAGACTTTCTTGAAAGGAACTCTTAGGTGAAAGCTTGCTGCGTTTAACGTTTAGCTTGCATGAATGACAAAGTAGAGTGAGCAGGCACTGTGGATTTAGGAAAGCCAGGGTCAAACTCTCGTTTCATTGTTGGGCAAGTCCCTTAACCTCTCCGGAGCTCTGCTTTTTGTTTTGTTCATTTAAAATAAGAATCATAATATCCATCTCAGTGGTTGATTGGGAAAACTAATGAAATGCAGTCTAAATATAAACCAAAAATCCACTGCCAGCTTTCTTTTCTATTGAGATTTTTATCTGTTTTGCTTCGTTACTGTTTTTCAGGGGTTTTTTGTTTGTCTGTTTTTTGTTTCCCTGTGTATGAAATAGGGCATACGTAAATCTGTAGACAGTAAATTTGTGGTTTCTTGAAGGGATGGCAGGGGAAGTGGAGGTGGACTGCTCTAAGGACAAACCGATTAGTCTTGGAAGAAGTATGGCAAACATGGCAAGACTTGGTCCCACATATTTCGGACATGTGGTCAGGAGAGACCAGTCCCTGGAGAAGGACAGCATGCTCGGGAAAGGAGAAGGGCAGCTGAGGAGAAGCCCCTCAGGGAAGGGGGTGGACACTGGGGCGGCCACCACTGGCTCAAGAGTAGGAGTGATGGTGATGATGGGGCAGGCCTGGGCAGCATCTGGTTCTGTTGTGCACAGGCACATTCTGTCTTGCAACCGACTCTCTGACACCTAACAGCAGCCATAACCCTGAGGACAAGAAAGACGGAAATGTTCTAACACTGACTGTGGTCATCATCGTACAACTCTTCTTGATGTGATTGAATTATGGAATTGCGTACTATGTGAATGATATGCCAATGAAACTCTTAAAAAAGCAAACACTGCCATCCACACAATACTGACTCCCGATGACTCTCGGTGTTAATGTATAGGAGGCCTGTTGTCATGATGGGTTTGGGTCTTCCAGCTGCTCTGTGGATGGCCAGCTGTGAAGCAGTTCTACCCTCTTCTGTAGAGTCCCTGTGAGTCGGAATTGACTTAAAGACCTGGCGTTTGGTTTTGCTATTAGTATGTGCAGGTGTCAGAATAGTACAAATGGGTACCCTCTACTCTCACACCAAGGTGGGTGGTGTGAACCAATCCAGCAGCACACTGGAAGAAAGGCCTACCACCCTGTGTTAATAAAGATGAAAGCCAATGGCCTTATGGAGCACTGGTTCACTCCTTATCACGTGGGGTTGCCACAAGTCATAATAGACTTGCTAGCAATCCAGTATTGGTATTCAGGGGCTGTCGTTTCTAAACACTCCCCCAAACTTAACGATAGGGAATTCAATTGCCCCTTGGAAAATAAAATCAGAGCTGACATATGCAAAGTCACTGAAAAACATCTGAATAATTTACAGTCCAGCAGAAATGTTTCACATCTGACTGAATTTATTAACATTTAAGGAAAGAATGTGAGGCCAGAGGAGGATTTCAGGATTTCAGAGGCATTCCTCTGCCAAGTCTTTTCCAGTGGCTTGTCCCAAAGTCCCTGGTCCTATCCCTGGGCGTTTGCTGCTAGGGGGTTGGGATTGCTCGCTCTGTTGCTGGGTACTACCTCTCTAGAGGAGCCTTGGTGGTGCTGTGAGCTCGGCATTGGACTACTGACCACGAGACCAGGAGTTCAAATCCACCAGCTGCTCTGCTTCCAGATAGATTATGGTCTCAGACACCCTGTGCAGGGTAGCTCTGAGCCACAATCAACTTGATGGTGACGGGTTTTTTTGCTTCTTTTTAAATCACTCATAAATGCCCTGGTTCATGTGTTTGACTACAGCCACTCCATGGGAGAAAGATGTGGCAGGCTGTGTCAGTAAAAATGTACAGCGTTGGGAAACTTATGGCAGTTCTACTCTGTCCTGAAAGTCCCATCTAGGGTTTCTATCAGTCAGGATCATTTTGATAGCAGTGGGTTTATGAGCCAAACATAGGGTGATAAGTATTTTCCCAACACAATCTCATTTCATCTTTTTAAAAGAACTTAAAGAATGGCAATAACATAAGAAAATGCAATGAAAGATGTAGATATTGATGAGAAGGGGTGAAAGGATCGCATTCCCTTCAAGCAAGTTAATGTGTGTCTCCCAGGTATTTAGTGGTTGACCCTTATTTCCATCCCATGCCTGGTCACCATCAAAGAATCTTTCTCTTAGTGTGAAAGTCTTTTCTTGTTTGTTTGTTTTTAGAATGGAGTTTTCATACAATACCAGTCCTTTTGTGATTGACTTTTTCATTCCTCACAAAGTCCTCCGGGTTCATCCATGTTATAAGGTGTGTTATTGAGTCATCTTTATTCTTTACATTCCGTCTTAACATCTGGCAGAAATCAAAACATTTACTTCAAACAAGTGCAATAAGATTAGAACAAATCCGAACTTATTTTGCTTACTATTTATTTCTTCAAACTTCCAAGTATAAATTAAGGCGGACTTAAGTTCCACTTTGGAGATAATGCTGTATCTCACTTAAGCCCTCATGGTAATGTGAGCTCATCATTGGGCTGTTCATTATAAGGTTGGTGGTTCAAATCCACTGTGAACTGGATGAGGCTTTCTGCTCCGGTAAAGATTTGCAATCTCAAAAACCCAAAGGTTTTATTCTGTCTTCATGGTGTCACTATAAGGCAGAAATAACTCAAAGGAAGTGGGAGCTTTTGAGTCTCGTGTACATGTGACAGCTGGGCAGTTCATAAAGAAGACAAAAAGAGCACTGCTGAAGGGCGGTGTTGATGAAATACACCACGGGCTATCAGAAGAACGAGCAAATTTATGTTGGAAGAAGTATAGACAGACGCTCCTTAAGTGGAAGAATGGCAAGACTTCACCACATGTGCTTTGGGCATGTTAGCAGGGGGGATCAAACCATGGAGAAGGATTCATGATTAGTAACATAGAGAGAACACCGTGGGAGTGACTGAAACCCGGGCAGTGTTTCACTCTGTTACACACATGAGTCACTAAGAGTAGGAACAGATTTGAGTTGAGAGCACCTAACAATAGTAAAATTGCTTTATCCATAAAAAGTATGAAAAATCAAAAATTATTTGGAGGATTATTAGTGTGGTTTCATTTTTCTCTCCTTTTGTGTAACACAAGAACACTGATAACACAAGGGAGCAGCTGTATAGAGATAGAGATATATCCTGATATAGATATATCCTGGATAGAGATAGCGATATATCCTGAAATTGTCTGACAGACTTCAGATCTTTTTTTATATATAGACATTTCAATTTATTCACATCATCACCAACACTTGTTATTCTCTGCCTTTAAAAAAAAATCATTTTATTGGGGACTATACAACTCTTTTCACAATCCACATATGCATCCATTGTGTCAAGCACATTTGTGTACATTTGTTGCCCTCATCATTCTCAAAACATTTGCTTTCTACTTGAGCCCTTGGTATCAGGTCCTCATTTTCCCCCTTCTTCCCTGCTCCCCTCTCTTTCATGAGCCCTTGATAATTTGTAAATTATTATTATTTTGTCATATCTTACACTGTCTGATGTCTCCCTTCACCCACTTTTCTGTTCTCCATCACCCATGGAGGAGGTTATATGTAGATCCTTGTAATCGGTTTCCCCTTTCTACCCCACCTGCCCTCTACCCTCCAGTATCGCCACTCTCACCATTGGTCCTGAAGGGATCATCTGCCCTGGATTCCCTGTGTTTCCAGTTCCTATCTGTACCAGTGAACATCCTCTTGTCTAGCCAGATTTGTAAGGT
>NW_022105611.1:5405773-5438033 GCF_000313985.2 Echinops telfairi | reverse complement strand
AGGAAATCATGCTAAGTGAAGTAAGCCAAGCACAAAAGGACAAGTACAACATGAGTCCACTGAGGTAAGCTTTAAAAAAAAAAATGCAAAAGGGGCATAGGGAAAAAGCTACTATATACAAATATTCCTAGGGTGAGGTCCAGGTAGTATGGCAGGGCCAGACCAAATCCAGGGGTACATATGGTAGCCAACTAAAAAGGAGAGGGCAGACTTCCCTATCTTGAGCAGGGAAGTAGAAAGACCAGCGTGTGTGTTCCTGCTGTCCCGACTCCGGTGCTGAAGTGCCCGGCTGCTAATTGGAAGGTGTGTGATTTATACTCCCCAGCCGCAATGTGAAAGATGTAGCAGTCTGCTTCCTTTAAAATTACGTCCTTGGAAATCTCATGGGACAGTTCTGCTCTGCCCTGCAAGGTCATTAGAAATCAGAATTCAACAGAAGCACAGGCTTCTGGTTCAGCTGTCTTCTTAGGAGGGTCCTTTATGGGGACTTTAGGCCCCCAGAGCTAAGCTCAAAACCAACACTGCTTCCTACAATTTCCTTAGGCCAGAGCCTGCTCCTAAATTGCATTCCTACTGCCTTTGACTTCAGAAGCCCATGGGCTCTAGAGTCTTTCCGTCCATCCTTTAACCCATAAAATGAAAAGCCAACAAAACACACACACACTTGATTTCCATTTGATTCTGATTCATAGTGGCCCATGCGTTCCATAGTAGAACTGCACCATGGGATCTTCTTAGAGCTTTGCAGAAAAAGATCAGCAGGTCTTCTTCCAGGGCACCACGGGTAGTGTTCACACAAGGTTACTAGAGGATCACAAAGCATTTCCATCAACTGAGCTTCGCTGAGGGTGTGGCTGTTCTTGTTGGGAGGTGATCTCCAACTGGTTCTGACTCGTAGCAGCCCTGTGTACAACAGACCCCCACCCTGCTCCGTCCTGTGCTACCCTCTCACTCTCATGTTTGAGTGTATTGCTGTGGTCACGGGGTCAATCCATCTCGTTGCAGGTCTGCCTCTTTTTTGTGATGTCCTTTCATTCTATCAAACACTATGTCCTCCTCCAGGGACTGTTCTCTTCTGATAGCCTGTCCGAAGTCCGTGAGATAAAGTTTCAACCTGCTCACTTTGAAGGCACAATTTACCTGTACTTCTTCAAAGAAATGTGTGTTCGTTCTTCTGGAAGTCATGGGACTTTTTATCTTCTTTGACAGCACCATAATCCAAGTACACACACCCCCCTCCTTTTTCATTGCCCAACTGTCACGTGCATCTGAGTCCATTGAAGAAGCCATGACTTGGGCCATATGCACCTTATTCCTTCTTCAAAGTGACACTGTCGCTCTTCCCACTTTAAAGAGGTCTTGTGCAGTCGATTTGCCCAGTCCAATATATCATTTGGTTTCTTGACTGCTGCTCTCTTGAACATTGATTTTTCTTTAGTTTTTTCAGCTTAATGCTGAAAGTGCTCTTCCTTTTTGATTGTCTAACTTCAGGTCTCTGCGCATTTCCTTACAATATTTTGTTTTCTCAAGCTGCCCTTTGACAATTGTTGTGCAGCCCTCTGCCTTCATCATTTCTTCCATTTGCTTTAGCTGCTCTAAGATAAGGAGCAAGTTTCAGAGCCTCTGATACCTGCTTTGGTCTTTTCCTTCTTTTCTGCCTTCTTAATGACCTTTCACCTTTGTCGTGTCTGATGCTCTTGATGTCACCCCACAGCTCATTGGGTCTCCTGTCGTGAGTGTTCAACAATTCAAATCTGTCCATGAGACGGTCTTGAAATGCTGGCGGGATATACCTACGTCCGTGTTTTGACTCTTGTGGACTTGGGTTCATTTTCTTCAGCTCCATCCTGAACTTACATATGAGCAATTAACAGTATGCTCCACAGTCAGCTCCTGGCAATCTTTGAGCTGCTGAGAATGAGCTTCTCCACGGTCTCTAGCCACAGATGCAGCCCATTTCATTCCTGTATGTGCTATCTGATGAACTCTGTGTAAAGTTGCTGTCTACGTTGTTGAATAAAAGGTATTTGCAACGATGCAGTTGGTCTTGTGAAATTTTATCTTGTGATTTCTAGCTTCGTTGCTGTCTGCAAAACGGTATTTTCCAACTTTCGTGCCTTCCTCTTGGCTTCCAATTTTCACATTTCAATAGCCAGTGATGATCAATACCTCTTGACTGAATGCTCGATCAATTTTGGTAGAAGTCATTACTGGCTTTACTAGTTGTGTGTAAGTTTGAAAGATTATTTCAACTGAATTTTCTTCTTCTTAATTAATTACTCTGTTGGAACTAGAGTCAGCCTCATCAGCCTTGTCTATTTGCAGTTTCCCTTTTTATGACCTGCAAACTCAGAAGTGGATATATATTTACACTCAGGGAGAGAGAAGTAGAGAAATCGAATTTGGTGAGAAGGTGGGCCAGGGAATCAGCAGCTTATACATTTCATCTGAAAAGCACTAGCAGGAACTCCAGGGATCTCTGATACTAAAAGCAGCAGCAATAACATTTCTGACTTAGAATTCCAGCAGAAACATTTTTGGAGCGATTGTGGCTTATTTTTATGCATGGCTGATCAAATGTCCTTGTGTAATTTTTATTGGCAATCCCATTTATTATAGGCATCCGATGCCTGCCAGTTGTCTAGTCTCAGACCTTTACTGATCCTCGTCAACTAAGAGTGGCTTAGACAACTTTCATGTGAGACTGGGAGATGCAAAAAATGAACAAAGAATTTTCTTCCAGATGCTTTTGCTGTGAAGTGTCTGTTGTGTTCCAAAGACTCATCTGCTGGGTCCTCTTTGATGAATCTACAAAATAATGGTTGACACTTCTGATGATAGTCCTAGATTATTTTTAAAACCTCACTGAAGGCTTACTGATTATTGAAACATGCTCTCTCACAGGCACACATATTTATCTACACACACACACGGAAACTTCAAAAAGTTCCTGGAAAAATTCCACTACCTTAAAAAAAAATTTTTTTCCCCCCTCACAAGCTTTTTTATGTACACCGGAAAAATAAATAAATGACAGTTGCCATGGTGCCAATTTCAACTCATAGTGCGGTATTTAGTTTATTGTGCCAACTTGGCTGATAAACACAAGTGGGATTAATTGAAGGGTGGAGAGATAAATGGCTCGGCGAGCCTTGCCTTTTTTGTCTCTTGTTCTTGGATCATCGAACCAGTGTGTGGCTGCCTTGCTTTTTCTGTGCCTCAATTTGAAAACTACACTACCTGTGGGAGACCAAACTCGTGGACTGTGTCGCTATAATATGAGGTTCCTTCAAGACCTGCTTCGCCACACCATTGAAATTCACATTTCTTGAGCTGGAGACTGTCGCACCCTGTCATCTGGCTGACTGTTGGTAACCTGCCTTGCTGTTTGCTGCCTGTGCCTGGATGGCCTGAATTGCTCACGGAGGCCTACCTGGCGGCCCTCAAGACTTGAAGGACTGCCAATGTCTTGCAACTGTCTCACAGGAATGAGTTGCACTGAGCTATTTGTACTGCTTTACAGTTTAATTAACTGTTTGTTTCTTATGCTATGTATCTATCTATCTGTGTAAATATATAGAAAATTACTAGCATTCTGGTTTTGTTTCTCTAGAGAACCCTGTCTGGCACACATGGTAACCCCATATGAATCAGAGTAGAGTTGTGCTTCATTGGGCTTTTAATGGGTGAGACTGTATAAATACAATTAAATAAGTCAAGTGACAAAGTAGAGGGTCAACAAAAAAAGAGGGAGGAACTCAGTGAGACAGATTGGCACACAGGGGCTGCAAGAGTGCACTTGAACATGACGGCAGTTGTGAGGCCTGCACAGCTCTGGGCAACACTTCCGTGCATCATACATAAGGTCATGGCATAAGCCAGGCCTTGAAGAGTCATAACCAAGTACACTAATCTGTTGTCTAATTCAGGATGTAAACATGATGGAGTCAAAGGTGGAAAGAAAAATCTACTGCACCCAGGGCCATTGAAGTTGGAACCAACTTGACCGACCCTAACAAGAACTATCTATTCAGGGAGCCTGGATGATAGACATGATTTTCTTATAAGTGGCCCCAACCCACTCTGAGACTCGCTGGAAGAAAGGTTGGCAATTTTCTTTCATAGAAATCACAGCCTTGCAGAGAAAAAAAAAATGCAATGGAACCATTACAGAATTGTAATACGTGGGGCCACTTTGATGGCAATTAGCTGTCATGTATATGAAAGAGTTTCAAAAGGGTCATGAGAAAAGGAGTTCAGAGATAGTGTGATCTCCCCATGAGCATTCTGAAACTCCCAAGTGTATTGGAGGGTAAATAAAAGATTGCTACTAGGATTCCAGTAGTGGCTTACTTCATGTCTCTGTGGTCAGTAGAGGCCTGTGAACAAGTTTATTCAGTAGTGAACTTGCCTTCATTTCCTTAGGCTGCTTCCAATAAAATGTTCAACCCAAACAGTGCCTTCTGAGAGAATTTGCTGAGCCAGTTAAATTTAAGGCAGAGAGATCAAGTCAGGCTGTGATGATAGTTATTCTGACAGTTATTCTTAAAGGATAGGGGGCAAACATGGGGGTTTACTAAGAAGTTGTAAGGAAATTGAAAACTACATCACCGAGACAAAGGCCCTGAAAACTACACTAAGGAATCCTTTTTCCATGAAGCAGCGCATCTGCTCACTCTTCAGGTAACAGGGACTGTCCGATAACAAGTTCATTGAGAAACCTTACCCCATCCATTCTAACCTTGACCTTGTCTGTTCAGACTTCTTTCTGTCCCCCCAAACTAATATATATATAAATATTTATTTATAAAAATAGAAATATATTATATATATATATATATTTAAAAGGTTCACAATTTAAGTCCCTTTAGAATGTCCTATGTGCTGTTTGGATGTGGAATTGAAGGGTACCGTGCCCGTAGGGGGAAGCTTAGAGAAATAAAAATGCTACTTTCAGAAGTGGATAGACCTAGATGGAGGATATGTTGAGAAATAATAGCTTCATGCTTTAGCATTTTTGTCTAATAAAGGTTTCTCAGACTTTATGACTTAACATCCTATGATATGTGAGTGAGGTAAGGATAGACATACTTAACATTTTTGATTACAACAATTTATAAATTTCACTGATAATAATAACTGCTGAGGTAAAATGTTAATAACATTCTGAGATGCCATTCTAATGGGTATGGTAGTTTTAATAAGAATTGCAGCTGCAGGAGCTCAGAGGCCGAATCCTGTAAAACCCTTATTTGGACCATCTATGGGTCAGGCGATTTGTTAAAAACATTATAGGTCTTATTTTATTAAAAGATTATATCGATGCTATAATGAAAATAACATATTCATTTAAGATATGAGTAAGTGGGGGCCAAGAAAGAGAAATTAAGCCCCAAGGTCATTAAGCAAATATGTGTCAGGTGAGAGATTCAAATTAGACTACACGTGCATAGCTTCAGATGCCCAGCACTTTCAACTATATGAGATCATAAAATATATTCTGATGTTAAGAGGATTTTAATTCTAGCAGAAGTAGCAATTCTCTACAAATATATGTAAAATTTTAAAAGTCGCATGCTCTTCAGCCATCATGTGTGGCTCTGCCTCTTGAGCTAGGTCATGCTGTGCTGTATTAACAAGTAATTCTTGGGTAGCAGTGACTGAAACAGCAAAAGATGGTTTTCCCATAAGCCTCGTACTCCGCCTGAGTTGTGCTGAGCCCTTTATTCCATGTTCTCTTCTCGTAGGGACACAAACAGCGCTGCTTCCACCAGGAACACACCTGCTCCTGGGGGGCGAGGGGAAGAAAGGAAAAGGCACAGGCTCTTCATTTGTTTTGTTACCACACCAAAACCACAGACACTGCCATCGATTGGAAGCCGACACAGAGGACCCTACTGGACAAGGTAAAACTTTCCCCTGTGAGTTTCAGAGACAGTAACTGTTTGCAGGAGTAGAAACCCCCATCTTTCTCCTGAGGAGCAGCTGGTGGTTTTGAAATGCCAACCTACCGATTACCAGCCCAACAAGTTACCACATCACCATCAGAGCAAATTGCCTGGGCATGGTTAACCTTAAGGAAGGGCAATTCCACCCTGCACCCAAAAGGCAGATACTTGGAAATACTTGGAACAGCACAAATGTACACAGAAGGTCTTGAAAGGACTATACTTAAGATAGCAGGTGTGGTAGTTACATAATCTGGTGTCAATTTGGGACTTGAGAGGATTAGGACCTACCCTGATGCAGCTTTGGGAACTGGAGGAGCCACATGGAGACCCCTGCCAGTGCTGAGATACTTCTACTGCCACTGACTTTGCACCTACTGGCCTGTGATCTTCCTGTATTTGGCATCATTGCATGTGTTTCGTGAGTCTGAAGAAGACTTTATAGAATGGTATCGGACATATGGGCTAATATCAGAATATATAAAGCTTGTTCTTATACACATGTGTGTCCACTAACACAGCAGGCCTTATTGTTGCCATGAAGTGCCAAGGAGTCGGTTCTGAGCCATCACTACCCTATGTCCCACAGAACTACCCCCACAACTGTGCCACGCTGGGGCTCATTGCTGCAGCCACAGGGTCCGTCATCTTGTTGAGCGCCTTTCTCTGCTTTACCTGATCCCAGGTCTTGCCACTCTTACCTCTGGTTATACTTCTGGTTATACTTCTTCCAAGATAGATTTGCTGTTGTTGTTTTCTGTCGGCAGTCCTTGGTACCGTCTACAGTCGACTCTACCCTGACTCAGTGACATCCGATCTTCTGCAGTCTTCCTCAGTCAATGTCCAACTTTCGCGGGCTTATGAGGCCATCAGAAGTACCACAGCTTGGGTCAAGTGCACCTGACTACTCAAAGTATCAGCCTTGTTGTTTAACACTTTCAAGAGGTTCCGGGCAGCAGATTGACCCAATGTAATACATCTTTTGATCTCTCACCTGCTGCTTCCTTGAGTATTGATTGTGGATCCAAGAAAGGCAAACTCTTTTTCTCTGTTTATCATAATGTTACTTATTGGTCCAGTTGTAATGGATTTTAGTTTTCTTTACACTGAATTGCAATTTATATTGAAAGCTACATTCCTTGATGTTCATCAGCAAATGCCTCAAGCCCTCTTCACTTTCAGCAAGCAAGGCTGTGGCATCTGCTTATCGCAGATTGTTAATAAACCTTCCTTCCATCCTGATGCCCATTCTTCTTCATATAAGCTAGCAGTTCTGATTTTTTGCTCAGCATAAAGATTGAATAAGTATCATTGGAGGATACAACCCTGACTCATACCTTTCCTGATTTGAAATAGCCCCTTGTTTCATTCACACAATTGGTTCTTGATCCATGTACAGTTTCCTCATGAGCACAAAGAATAATTATGAAATTCCCATTCTTCTCAAGTATATCCATACTTTGTTAGGATCCACACAGTTGAATGCCCTGATGTACTCAATAAAACATAAGTAAACATCTTGTTTAAACATATCCCAACCAAATGAATACAAACAAGTGACGCAACCTCAATTTCTTTATTTCCTCACCAGGTTAAATAAGACCAAACAATTTATTTTGGAAATAAGACTTTTTATAGCCAGAAGCATTATAGATACTCTCAATAGATCTAGGTGAATTAGAAACACTCATTATGCTGACCACAATTACCTATTCATGTACCAAGATTATGTTTCAGATTCATACTATTTTTATTTTCACATTTCTATTCAGGGATTGGTTCCAGTGAAATTTAGGAAATCATTAGGTAGAGAGAGTTGAAGATATTTAACCTAATAATCTGAGAAGTCACTGAAGGCCAGTGTCAAGAAACTGTCTCTAAAATAGAAATGGTTATGCATAAATAGCACCTGCAAACGGGGTGATGGAAGCTGGACTGGGTAAGAAGAAAGTTGTATTGTGGTGCAGTGTTGATAGATTGCCTGAGAATCCAGGGCTCTGATGGCCCTTCAGAAATGTTATGGATGGAGACAAGGGAACCAAACACGTCAGTTCCTAGAGATGCTGAACTGAGATCAGTAACCAGGCAACACTTGCTGTAACTGGGTGGATGAGGGCCTCAGGCCCGAGATGGGGGAGTCTGAGAATGTACCCAGCATCCACTTCAAAAGAAAATTTGGAAACACCATCTACTATAAAACTGGATGCCTCCAGACCATGCCTGGTTAATAGTTTCTATTTCAGTTTGCTTCCATTGCATTAGAAGTCAACTGTGGAATCTAATGTTTCATATACTAACATATAAAAAGTGACATTTTATAGAAAAATACCTAATGGGTGGAGAACCTAAATTATTTTCCCTCTTGCCTGTCATGTCCCGACCGGCAGGACACTTAACCTGGGACCCCCAAGGGGAAGAGGACCTGGATGAGAAAAAAGACGGAGACGGAGAGCAAGACAAAAGCTGATCAAGCTCTGCTTTATTGTAGCTCCGGTGGCGTTTTTATCTGATACAGGGAGGAAGCACACAATGAGGAAGTACTTGAGATCAGACGAGGCGTAACAAGATTGGTTACAAATACAACTTGGCGGTAGGTGATAGGCGGATCGTTCATACAGGATATGCTAACCAGGCTGTGCAACGGGCGATATGTGATTGGCTAACAGAAATGCCAAAGGCCCACGTCATTTCAGAGAAACGGTGGTGCAGTAGGAAAGCAAAACTGAACCAAGACATTGCCTTATAAGGTTAAAGCGGGCTGCAGGCTAGCATGGTTTCCAACACTTGCCACTTGTCCACAATCTCAGAATAAGTGCTCACCCAGGAATTATTACCAGACTGTTAGGTCTTAATGTCAAAAGAAATGTATTTTCATGAGAGTTGTCTCAGAGGTAATTCCTAGAAGACAAAACTCATTATTTAACCCATTTCTGCGTTGGTCAAAATGCTTTAGAAACTTTTGTTTCTAGGCTGGGCTATTACATATCCCAGGACTTCTTAACAATGTCCCAGGGAGGCTTGAGTAGCCAGCAGGTAGAGAAATATATCTCCTGGAGCCTGCTTGTCACTGGATTACACGGAAAATGTGGGCTTCTGGTTTAACAGATCTAGGAGACCTAAGACTATACTTGAGTACTTGAGTAATTTTAAAAGTGTATGTATCACAGAAGACATTGAGAGACCACAGCATAGTGAAGATAGAACAAGACCCTTTAAATAACAGGCATCCTTGCTGCAGGGCATTTAAATCATGGCGAGGTGGATACTAGTTCATTCTGCTATGCCCTTATCGGAACGTCAGTAGACTCATTGAGATACCTATTCAAAATGATTACAGCTTTACCCATTATTAGCTGAATCACGGTTTTGTTTTATTTTTCCAAAAATGATCAATTTTAGAATGTGTAGACACATCTTTAGCAATTGTTTCCTTCAGAAAAATAAATAAAATAACAAGAGGCATATATTTCCTCCTAGTACATTACATTATATTATATCCTTCAAAGGGACTTTATGAGAGGCACCCAGATGACACTCCAGAGAGAGATTAAGAATGCTCCACCTCAAAGTATCTTAAAAAAAAGAGATCATGGTAGAATACAAATGGGTATAAGATGGAAAACAGTGCTTGTCAAACATATTCTACAAGCTAAATATTGTCACATAATTTATCTCATATAATTAAATTTCAAGAAGTAGCTGTCATTCTGATTCCATGAATAAAGAAGCTGAGGCTTGGAGAAATTAATAGGAACATATTTAAACTCAGAATTGCTTGTCTTCAAAGCCACGGTCTTCCCTACTTGTCTCTTTCTCTGTCCCCAACTCCACTGCCATGTTAACAGGTTATTGGACAAAAGATTCAAGTCTTTTTTACCAATAGAGAGGAATTCTGGAGGATAGTAGAAGATACATGGGCTTCAAATTCAGATAGAAATTTGGATCTTGGGTTTATCATGTACTAATTTTATTATGTTCAGGAAAGAGTACATATTTGTAATGCTCAGATACTATATCTGGAAAAGCAAATTTTTTATTTAGAATGATACCATTGAATTGTGAAGCTAAAAGTAATATATAAAAACAGGAGAACTAAATAGATAGTAATTGTTGTTGGATATTGTACTTGAAATCTTAAAAAAAAAAAAGGAAACTCCCAGAGAAATCCGGATCATGCTTTTAATAAGCACACACAGTGTCAAGAGCCAACTCCAACTCATGGAGACCCCATATGTATCAGAGTACACATAGGTTTCCAGTGGATGGAAGACGACCACCCAGCCCATTCTTCTGAGGGCACTTACCAGTGGACTCAAACTTCCAACCTCTTTGGGTAGCAACCGAGTATGTCAATTGTTTGAACCACTCAGAGACCCTAAGTTACCACTCACTCTGCTTAGCACAAGCCCCAGGACCACCCTGGCCGGGAAGAAAAATATTCCAACTGAATGCTGACTTCTGTGTTCGTGTAATTCAGCCAGGCCCTGAATCACCTGCTCTTCTCTCGGGCAGCCCCCGACAATCAGATCATCCAATATCTGCCTTTAAGTTTCATAAAGAAGCCTTGCTATCAGTCCCAGTCTGCTTTTTGCATCTTCCCCTTGTACCTGACCCACTTTTTTGCATGGAATATTTTCTCCACCATTTGTGCTGGTTTTAATTAAAGCTGGTAATTCTGGGTGCTTCCACATGCTCCCTGATGTGCGTGATATAAATGGACACAATAAACAGACCATCTAATATTGATAGCCTCTACAGCTGCATCTGCTAATTAGGGCCAGTGAAGGCTTTGGGGGCAAGAGTTCCCATGTGGCATTTGTTTAATTAAAGCCTTTGTCTGCCCTACTCAGAAGAGTGAAAAATAACCCACTGAAAGTGTACCAAAAACAAACATAGTCTAGAATTTAGACCATTCCATCATAATAAGGCTGTCCAGGACTCTCAGAGGGAACTTTTAGGCCAAAATTTTTTCTTCTTGATAACATATTCACTGTTGTTGTTGCCATAGTTTAGCTAAACTGGATAATTTATTCTACTTCCAAACCCATAGGTATCAACATAGCAGTAGGTCTTGCCAATAATTTTTAAAGATATAGCAGAGTTCAGAGATGAGCCTGGGAAAATGGATACATGTGGGAAACAGAAAGATTTCTCCCAAGTTGTCTCCCCCAAATATATGCCAAACTTAGCTGCTGGCTACACATGACAAATGACTATACACTTGGAGGTCATCAGAAGTAGGTCAGGGGTTATTTTCCCTAAGGGGTTATTTTCCCTAAGGGTTATCAGCCATCCAGAGCAAGCAGACACCACTGTTTATCCCACAACAAATAGGGCCCACTCCCTTCTGATAAGGATAGTAGTAGATTGTTAATCTGAAGGAAAGCCCAGGGATGTCAAGCCCACTCACGGGTGACCAAAGTTAGGCTGCCATATTGAGTATAGGGTCTGCCCCTCTTGTCACGTGTATACCTCTAGTCCCTCCCCTTCCTATCATGTGTACACCCCTAGCTCATCCCCTTCCTGTCACGCTTATGCCTATCGTACATCACCTTCCTATGATGTGTATGCCTATTGCACTGCCCCTTCCTGTGACGTGTGGTTCCCTGTAATCACGCCCCCTAAAGAGATAGATATAGGCCTTGGTTAGCAATAAACGGGGTTTCCAGCCCACCTCACCTCGCTCTCCTGCCCTCTGCCCACACTGCGGGGACCTTGCTGGCAAGATCATGGCCCTCCAGGAAGTGAGCATGCTACCATGAAATGTGTCTGACTCCATTATTTCAATCTCTCTTCTATCTCTCATGCTCTATGACTTTATTGTAATCTTTATGTATCTCAATCGTACAATTGCACTTACTGAACCCAGGATTAGTTGTGGGCGGCTGGTCTTTCCTCCCCTCGGGTACAGGCAACAGGGATCAGATGGGCAGATTGGGTCTTACTGGATGTACATACCCTATCCTACAGGTGACCAGGTTCCTTTGATGAATTAAAAGATACTGACTGTGAATGTTAGGCCAGGTTATTAACCATACATCTTTAGTTATCTGTTGCAAGTCAAGCTTCCTGTAGTAGGATGGTGAAGTAGAGCCTTGGACAGAAAGACAAAGGATATGTACAGATTTTAGTTCTGATTTTGCCGTGAACTTGGGAAGTTATTCCTTATCTCCCAAAATGAAAGTGTGTATATAAGACTTTACCTTGCTAACTTTTAAGAACCTTTCATCCATTAAGTTTTTATTAAACTCTCTTTAATTGAGAAGATTTTTCTCAGTATAACTTATCTGAATTCCCAATCTTTAGACAACTTTAAATATTTTAAATGCTTGAATATTAAATGGATACATGTTTTTGTTTTGTTTGTTTTGGTTTGTATAGTTTATTAAACTTTCTACTCTTCCCCCACCCCCCTTTACATTTTTAAATTGAGATTTTTTTAAAAACTTAATTGTGATACTTTGTGGAGTTTTTAGCAGCAAAATATTTTTTAAAAAAATCATTTTATTAGGGGCTCATACAATTGTTATTGCAATCCATACAATTTACAATTGTGTAAAGCACATTTGTACATTTATTGCCCTCATCATTCTCAGAACATTTGCTCTCTACCTAAACCCCTGGCATCAGCTCCTCATTTTACCCCTCCCTCCCCACTCCCTCATGAACCCTTGATAATTTATAAATTATTATTTTGACATATCTTGCCCTGTCCGATGTCTCCCTTCACCCACTTTTCTGTTGTCCATCCCCCAGAGAGGAGGTCACATGTAGATCCTTGAAATCGGTTCTCCTTTTCCAACCCACCCTCCCACTATCACCACACACACCACTGGTCTCGAAGGGATCATCCGCACTGGATTCCCTGTGTTTCCAGTTCCTATGTGTACCAGTATACATAAATGGCTACATTTTTGTTGTTGTTGTTCTTTCATGATATATCTTGCAGGAATGTTTTGGTAAGTATTGGACTGCAACTGCAAGATTGGTGGTTCAAACCCTCCAGCTATTCCATTGAAGAAAGATGAGGCTCTCTGCTCCTGTAAAGATGTACAAAGCCCCAGAAACTCTTTCTAGGGTTGCAATTCATCATCATAGACTTGATGGTAGTGATGGGATGAAGAAATACAATTATTAACAAATGTTAGACCTATGGAATTAATAGCTAAGTAATAAAATGGATTGGTTATCAGAATCCTAGATAAGAAGTTTGATTCTGCAGAGCTGAAAGACTCTGCTCTGTAGATAGATGCTCTTAGCTCACATTTTCGGCTTCAATATGCATTTTATTCCCTTGTCACATTTTACTTTTTCATAAATCAAGATGCTTCTCAAAAAATGAAACCTAAATGTAAAATTAAAACCGTGGGAGGTTTTCCTGGGCAAATGGCCCTCTATGGACCTCTCCCACCTCTTAGGGTAGGGATGAAAGGGTTCCCTTCTCTGTGGATAAATCTAGAGGGTAGGGGGTTGTTGATGGTGTCACTCTAAACACCTCCAGCTGTGTCAGTGCCATTGGAATGATATATTTGGTATGGTGTTGCCTGTCAAAAAAGAGAAGAAGAAACCTAAAGGAATTGGCCTAAATTGTACACTGTCATTGCTACATGTATACTGTGGTAGTCTATATATAATCTGTTGTCAACTTGAGACTTACAAGTGAAGGGGTGAAGTTTACCTGTCAATAAGGTTGCAGCTTGAGAATCTCATTTGTAGCTGCTCGAGGCAAGAGACAGACTCACTCCCTGGGAGACATACTTGTTGACAAGGCACATGGAGACAGGTTGATGGCAGTCAGAGCCTTGGAGCTAGAGAAGCCAAGTGGAAAGCCCAGCCAGTGCTGAGATGCTTACAGTGCCACTGGATCCACAAGACTTCCCACCCAATGGCCTGTGATTTTCCTGCATTTGGCATCATTGCATGTGTTTCATGAGTCTGAAGAGGAGTTTATAGATTGGTATTGGACATATGGGCTAATATTGAACTTATAGACTTGATCTGGACTGGGCTGGGATGTTTTCTTAATGTACAATTACCATGTATCTAAAGCGCTTTCTTATACACATGAGTGTCTATGAATTTGTTTATCTAGTCTACCCAAATTAATACATATGCAAAGTTAGCAGTGTGCAAGAAAAAGGAAGCGAGAAAGACTTGAGTTTAGCTATTTGCACTATAAGTCAATTAGTTTTGCTAAATACCTTTTATGTTAATTTCAACTTATGGCAGCTGCTTTCAGCCACTGACTTTTTAGAAGTAGGTTGGCAGGCCTTTCTTCCAAGGCACTTCTGGACAAACTCAAACAGCCAGACTGCAGCTAGAAGCTCAGTGCTTAGCTATGTGCATTACCCAGGGATTTGTGACATGTATTATACCAGGTGGAAATTTTCCAATTTTATATTTTGGATCCCTAATAATTACTAAAAGTGCCTTAAAAATAAAATAAAACCTTTTTGCCATGTGTAAAACACAGTTAAGAGAATTAAAAAATGAGGAGATTGGGAGAAAATATTTGCAAAACACACATCCAATAAAGCACTTTATCCAAAATATACAAGTAAGTCTTAAAATTCAACAGTAAGAAAGCAAATAACTCAATTATGAAATGGGAAAAGCTCTAAACAGATATCTCAACAAAGCTGATATGCAATTAAGAATACAGATACCCTACATCAAATGTCATTAGAGAATTCCAAATTAAAGGAATAATGAGGTCTCAATAAACACATTAAAATGCCTAAAATCCAAATCACTGCCAGCCCCAAATGCTGTCGAGGATGCAGAGCAGTACCTAAGTTCACTCATTTTTATGATAATGTGAAATCCTAAAGCCACTTTGGAAGACAGTCTGACAGTTTCTTACAGGGCTTACCATATGATCCAAGCATCGTGTTTCCAGATATTTATCAAAATAAGTTGACAACATATGTATACCCAAACCTGCACATAAATGTTTATAGCAGCTTTATTCATAATTGCCAATGCTTGGTGGCAGTGAAAATCTCTTTAAATTAATACGATATTTTCCCATACAGTTACCAATAAATAGCTGCTGATTTCAAACTGATGACCTTGAAGTTAGCAGCCCAATGTGTAACCCACTACATCACCAAGGCTCCTCACAGTAGCAGAAGGGAATCTTTAATTTGGAAGAAAAGGGTTAGCTTTATCCAAATAAGGGTTTTCTTACAGGGATAAGGCAATTTCAGAAAACTGTGTGTGTTAGTCCAGATTGACTAGAGAAACAAATTCATAGACACTCATGTGTATAAGAAAGAGCTTTATATAAAGAATAATTGCATATTAAGAAAAGGTCCCAGCCCAGTCCAAAGTCCATAAGTCCAATATTAGCCCATATGTTTGATACCAGTCTATAAATTCAGACTCACACAACACATGCAATGATGCAGAATGCAGGAAGATCACAGGCCAGTGGGTGGAAAGTCTTGTGGATCTAGTGGTGGTGGAAGTATCTCAGTGCTGGTGTGGGTCTCCACAGCTCTATCAGCGTAGCTCCATATGGCTTGTCAACAGAACTGTCTCACAGGGAGAAGTGTGTGTCCCACCTCCAGCGAGCTATTTATCTCCTTAGCGCCTCCAAATGAGGTCATCAAGCTGCAACCTGATCGACAGACTAAACTCCACTCCTTCTTTCTTAATAGTCTCAAGTCGATAACAGATTATATAACTACCACACTGTGAAAATACTGGAACTATGTTCTAGAAAATAGAATGGTCTGTTTTCTATTTTTGGTAGTAAATTCCATCCATTTCTTGTTTTCTCTTGGTCTCTGTCTTCAATTTGAGTTCCTATGTTTAAATTATTCAGATCTATGTGAAGGGACTAATTAATTTGTGGCCGGGATTGGTAATACATGATGAAGTTGTTGTTGATGATTGTCAGGACCTACATTTTATGTCTGAGAATAAGGATGATAACACCTCTCCAAAACTGGTTACCTATGTCAAAAACTGGGCGATATTATGCATAAAGAACATCTAGTAGAATTCCTGAGACATGGTAAATTGATGGGCAAATAAGGGCCCAAGCACAAAGGGCCTTGGATTCTGGGTCAGAGATATTAGTTAGCGTGTATCAAGCCCATGCTTGTGCTAGATACTATATTTATGCTTTTAGGCTATACTTAGGTAATCTTTAGTATTCTTAATGACCATAAAAGATAGGAACTATCCTACTTTCCATTTTCCAAATGAGAAAACTGAGATGCACATGGGTTAGCACATAATGGAACATGGAATTGAAGCTTGCTAATTTGATCCTGATTCTGATTCCAAGTTGTAGCCTGTTGCTTGCATAATAAACCATGTAACTGGAGGTATGCTCTGCGTGACAGCTGAAACAGCTGATAGAACCCAGCCAAAACGCAGGGAGTGTTGTCAGAAATGGTGAAGAAGCTGGAGAGTGCAGGTATGTCTGACGCCACATAGAAACAAGGTTTGTACTGATTCTAAGTCTTAGGTATGTTTCTCAAGTATATCCGTATGAAATGCTTTTCCTACAGACACTTTATACTGGTGGCACTGTGTGCTTGGTCTGGGACGGCTTACCTCAAAAGTTGGTATTTAACCCCACCAGGAGCTCTGTGGGAGAAAAATGAGCCTGCCTGCTATTATTAAGAGTTTCAGTCGTGGAAACCCTATATAGAAATGCTATAAATCAGGATGAACTTGAAGTGCATTTTGGTTGTGTGTGTACATAGCTATAGACATGGATACACATGCAGAGAGTCTTTAACCTATGACATATAGAAGTTTCAGTGAACCATACTTACCACGTTTTTGTACATCTTGTCATTAGTAATATGTACATATTAAAAGATCTGTAATTCTTTGGCTATATTTCCAACTCCCCAAAACAAGTAAAGAATTGATGTATAAGGATACTACTAATAAAAGGCAATGATAATGAAAAAAAGAAAGAAAGAAGGAATTCAAATTACCTCAGAATCAACCTACAGGAAGTTCAGAAGAACAGAATTCCATTAATTGTAAATCAAGGCTACCTTGCTCTGTGTGTGTGTGTGTGTGTGTGTGTGTTTACTTTATGCCTTAAAATTATTTTACTTAATATATTTTATTGGAACAAATTCTGTCCTGGTCAACATGGACATTATTTTGCACTGTTTTATATAACAACTCAGCATTCTCATTGGCTCCTTGTATTTTTTAGTAATTAAATTTTGTCTCCTAGATTTCTTCAAAGTTTCCTTAGGGCTAGCTTTTATGCATAATAGATTCTAGGCAATAAGAACTATCCTTGTTATTTCTAGTAACCCAAATTTATTTCATTGTGTTATCTTAGTCTGATTTTCATCTTCACAGACTTTTTTGTTTGCTTAAGTTTTGTTCACAAAATGAAAAACATCCCTCTCCTTCCTCGTGTGGGTTTCCATGACTGTTTACTGTCTACAGGAGTAGAAGCCTCAGTCTTTCTTTCTTGGAGCTGCTGTTGGTTTTGAACTGCTGACCACAAGGATTGTAGCCCAATGGGTAACCACTACACCATCAGAGATTTAGTCTCCATTACAAAGTGGCTATCAAAATACTAGCACTTTTGTTCTTTTTTTAATGTTGTAGCCAAAATTTGGAGCATGTAAATCCAAAGTATTTTTGATTATCACAAAGCCTTTTCCTGTTTTGTTTTTCGCTTTTTTGCTCTCATTTGCTGTTATCCAGCACAGCAAGCAGATGCCTTCACCCCTCTCCATCTGCATATACAAATCATAACTAATCGTCTCCATGAACAACTCCTTCTTTACCATGAGACTTGGGCAAAGGGATGGTTTCCAGCTACTATTACTGAGTATTTTAATCAGTGATTCCATAGAAGAATCCTGATCAAAAGAGGGAGATAAAGAACAGAATTTCAAATTCTTGACACCTGACTTTCTGGAGCCATGGAAGTGGGATGAACCCCTGAAACTATTGCTCTTGGATGATCTTTTAATCTTCAACTAAAAATAGCTTTGAAGTCTCTGAAAAAGTAAACAATGTATGGCTTATGTAGTACACAGTGTCTGTCTTGATCTTTGGGTTGTTATAATTATTTTTGTTTAGGATTGAAGGGGTTTTATTTATGCTGCCAGGTAAACGCTGGACTACCATCCCCAAACTCCTCAGTTCAAACCCTCCAGCTGGGTGAAAGCTGAGGTTCATTGCTCCTATAAAGATCAACAACCTTGAAAATCCTTCGGAGGGTCTCCATGAGTCAGAGTTGGCCCAGTGGCAGTGAGTTTGATGCTTGATTGTTTTTGCTTTGTTTTGTTTGTGATCTACATAGGGTCAAATTGATATCAGCATATCAAAAAGTAAGATAGGAAACTTAGAGAGCAGTGAGTTCCTGTCAACCTGAAGGCGGAACAATTCAAAATAGGAAAATGAGAGTGGTTGCACAAGTAGAAATATAGAAGCAATGTCACTAAATTGTACATGTAGAAACTATTGAGCTGACACGTTTTATTGTGTATATCCTCAAAACCAACATATATTTACAATTTTTCAAAAGTGAACACACACTGCAATATCTGTGTTATTATGTCAAATGGTATAACACATGCACAGAGCACCAAAACAAATGAAAAATGAAGCAGAATAATCTGAAGAACAGTGTCTGTGGCATTTCCAAAACAAAGAGAGCAACCCCAAAATGCAAGAAACTCAGAAAACCCCACACGTGGCCAAGAAAGAAAACAGAAAACAGTTTACAATTGAACTGTTGAAAGCCACATATAAAGAGAAATTCTCAAAAGCAATCAACAAGTAAGACATTGCACAGAGGGTTATGATGGTAAGAGTTACAGCTAACTTCTCATCAGAAACAATGGAGGGCAGGAAGTGGTGGAATGTCATCTTTAAAGTGCTGATAGGAAAAAGCTGTCAATCTACAAGATTATCTCCAACAAATGGTACTGGAAAACAGAGATGGAATGAATCATTTTAGGCAAACAAGAGCGTAAAGGGGCAATCTGTAATTGACCTGTAAATGACAAAAGAAGTTCTATGGGCTGAAGGGTAAAGAAAGCTGGGCAATAAATTTAAAGAACTTCATTTAATACTATTTCTATTTTTATTTTTATACCATTACTAGTTGCCATCAAATCCATTTCCAGTCACAGTGACACCATGTGTATCAAAGTAAAACTGTGCTTCCCAGGATTTACAATGCCTGGTTAGTTGAAAGGGAATCACCTGACTTTTATTCTGAGATGTCCCAGGGTAGACTCAAACCAACAACCTTAGGGTTAGCAATCAAGCCTGTTAACTATTTGCACCACTCAGGGGACCCAGGATTCCATAACGTAGTGGTCATCGTATCTACCCAATATTTGAAAAGTCGTCAGTACGAAACTGGATGAAAATAATAAGATTTTGATACAAACAAACCATTGAATTGTCTTATAAACTATTAACTGTTTAAAGCAAAAGTCTTAACAATGGTATGTGTAGTTTATAATAGATGTATAGAGTGTACATAAAATATCGGTTAGTAAAGGTACAAAAATTGTAGGTAGTAATTAAAAAGATACTCTATGGTAAAATTGTTAGATTGTACATGAAGTAATAGAATGCTGTTAACATAGATTATAATAATCCAAATATACATCAATAGCTAATGTGATATCTAAAAATAACACAAAATGAATCCCTAAATAATATAATAGAGAAAATAGAAAACTAAAAAATATTCAGTGCGTTTGAACCAAAGTGGCAAAGGAGGAACAAAGGGATAAAGAGCAGATGAAACAAATAGAAATGAAACTGTTAGACTTAAATCAACCATTTAAATAAATGCACTGATGACTGGCTTCGACACTCCGCCCAAATGCACAGAGTTTAAGAATAGACTTTAAAAATGACCCAGCTATATTCTGTTGACCAGAAATACATATCCACACAAACAAGTGGAATGATAAGGAGGTACAATATTATCCCCTGGAAACACTAAGCACAAGATATCGGTGTGATTTGTAATTCAAAAAGGTGGCCACCCACTGAGATCTTGCTGAAGAAATCAATCAGCCTTATTCTTTTTGACGTATCTGCCCTGCTAAATAGAAACTTTTCTTTTTCCTGCTCGTGCCAGACTTTATGTGCTCCCACTCTCTAGTCTTTTCCTTAAAAACTTCTTGTATTTTTCTGCTTACTATGAACCTAATGCTGTAATAATTGAAGTTACCATCTTCTTCAAAGTTTAGAATCTCATTAAGAAAGTATGATAGTGAAACAGATAATAAGTGTTAAGTCACTTGGAAAAGGAGCCTGCCAAGGAAGGAGGTAAGATGAAATGGTGCTTGGAAACATTCAGCACCCGTTACTGACCTCATGGTCTCGCCCTTCCTCTCAATATTTCTTTAACAACAAATACTGTTACCAAAGCAACAATCTGATCATGTTATTACCCTGCACAAGATTCCACTTCCCCCTTGCCCCAGCCTCACCAGTTGATCTATTTATGACTGTTAAGATCTAGTGGGTATAGTGTGAAACCTTGGTCCAAACCTATAATATTTCTTCTTCCCCAGAAATTTGAGCACTCCTTTTTGTGTGGACACCAATTCCACAGAGGCCTGACCCATTTTTCTGGACTGAGTACCATGCTTACGTATGATTTTGCAAATTCCTGATACCTCATCTACCTACTTCACCCATGCAATTCCTGACTGGAAATCGTTTGCCAAAACTGAGCCATGTTATTGCCTCTATTTGTTCCCTTGAGACTCCGGCAGTTATGTTCCACTAACTCGGGAAGATGATCCTCCAGGGTCAGCGCCACCTGGATTACATCACCAGGTTTCACTGGAATCCATGTATTGGACAGCTGCTTCTCTGTATTCTAGACCCTTCCTTCCATTCAACTCTTCCCTCACCAAACTGGAATCTCCTTCCTCCAAGGAAAGGAGTGAAAGTACACAACAGTCACAAGACTAAAATCTCACAGAATTATTATCAAATAGGAAGAGGGCTGGCTTTTACCATGGAGAATTCAAGCTATGCCAACTCCTTATCATGTAACAAAGGCATCTTTAGAGCTGCTAACAGGAAAGTCAGCAGTTGAAAAACACCAGTCGCTCTACAGGAGGACAAGGATTTATATAGATCTGTAATACATTTATAAAGCATCTGTATTATAAATTATACATTCCTTTGAAGCCTTACAGTCTTGGAAACCCATAGGGATAGTTGTACTCTGTCCAGCAGGGTCGGGGTGCTATGAGCTGGAGTAGATCCAGTAGCAGTGAGGTTTTTGGCTGTAAAGCCCTATCTGAAAAGAGGCTTTGGGGAAGAGACTGGTGAATTTACAGAAGCATGGAATTCTAGACAATATAACTTTTCAGTAAAACAAACAAGCAAACAAACACGGGCACTCTAACTTATGGTACTATGGAGACACATTTACTTATGGGCATGTTTGTAGATAACTAAACCCAAACCTATTTAATGATAATAGCATACACATGAGTTAAAACAAAACAAAACAAAAGCCCTTCGGTGTCATCTAGTAGATGCTGACTCATAGTGAACCTAGATGGCAGGTAGGACCGCCCCTGTCAGTTTACAAGATTCTAACTGTTCACACAACAAACCCAACTCTTTCTCCCATGGAGCAGCTGCTGGTTTCAGAAGGCTGACCCTGCGAACTGCAGTCCAAAGCACCACTGTGCCGCCAGGGCTCCAGAATCATGAGTCTAAAATCCTTCTCAAGAGGAACGTGCAAGTGCTAATGCTGAAGACGTCATACATAATTGTCCAGGCCATTATTGACTAACAAGTTGTTGTCATGGATTGCCAAAAGAAGAATGATTAATTCAACACCTCTTGAGTGACCTTGGACGTTGAATATAAGGTGTGATAATGAGGATGGGACAGACATAAGCCCGAAGCTGGGAATGCAAGCACGAATTCGTTCAAATACCCTGAGCTGAGCTCTTTGTCTCATTGAATGTTTTCCTATCTGCAAAATAGGCTGCTAAAACCCGTTCTGCTGCCTTGTTTGCTGTTTAAGGAAGACTAGACACCAAAAACCTATTGCAGGAAGCCTGTAAGTGCCCCCAAGTGCCCTCCTCACACTCCGGCCGGCCGTGTAAGTGGAAACAGAGGGCCTGGGAAGCAGGCCTCCAGAATGAATCGGGTATTCGCGTGCTCCTTGTGACTGTGCATTTGCCAGGGCTCCGGGGGACGCAGACATCTGTGGGTTCTGAAGCCAACAGAAGTGAATGAAATTATCTCTCGCTGCCTGGGGATTCTCTCTCATGATGAACACATAGTTGAGACTGAAGATGGATTTATTTTTTGCCATCCCTGAATCCCTCGTGGGAAGCAGACGCTTCTCACTAAGGCCCCAAAGCAGTTGTGGATCTGCAGCTTGGTTTGCTTGCAGATTCTCATAACTGGATCACAGCCCTTGTTAACAACAGCCTGGGCTTTGTGCCTGCAGGTGCTGCTTCTGGTGTCTGGATGGAGAGCAGCAGGGGAAACACTTCGTCTCCGAAACTCAAGACTCTATTGCTCGGGATGAATTCTGGGCCTTGAGCTTTGATGAGATGACAATGACTTACCAGCTTCCATTAACTTCATTCTGAGTACAACTGGCTCAACGCAATTGTATTATGCACATCCTCTCAGGGCTTCACCATGGGCTTTGTACCATTTACGCTGATCCTGAGCTGGTCAAAATGATTACAATGTTTTCTCCTGCCCTGGTTCCTATGATTTCAGTTGGTTTTGCTACACCTCCTACTTAAAGTAGCACTAATTTCTGAACAGATCTATATAACATGTTATTTGTAGAGAAAAAAAATTCTCCCCCAGAGTAAAATTCTGCAGTGGCTGAGTATTCATGCTTGCACCCATGTTATGCTGAAAGCGCTTCATGTAAATGTTCTGTGTGGATTTAGTAAGAGAACTTTAAATATATCTAGAGTGGGTGTACATATGCCACAGTACCCTACCGGACTTCTGTGTAAAATATGATGTTCTGGGACCAGGCTAATGGATGTCAGAGCTTCCTGGCTTTTGACTGGGGAAGCAGTTCTAAGGATCACTTCAGCCAGAGTCGCCCTCTACTCACAATGTGAAAGACTGATGTGGCGGCCAGGATTGGCTCAAGGACACCGACGACATGGGCATCTTATTGACCCTACTCTTCAATTTGGTGTGCCACAAGCACACTCCTGAATGGGACCATCGCCTCTTTATCTAAGACTTAGATGCCCTTTGACAGATGTATCCTGAAATAATTGATCTAATGAAGAAGTACCGGTAAAAGCCAGAACCTGAGAAATTTGTATTCCAGTTACTGATTAAGATTTATTAAAATGTGTTTGTTTAGCTCCTCAAGCACTCGGCTGCTAAGTGAAAGGCTGGAAGTTCCAATTCACCAGTCTCTCTGTGGGAGACCGATGTGGCGTCTGGTCCCTTAAAAATCCACAGCCTTAGAAATCCCATGGAGCAGTTCTTGTCGGTCCTATAATGTTTCTACGAGTGAGAATTGAGACAGTGGTAGTGGGTTTTGTTGCTCTTGTTTTGAATCCCTGTAACATACTTGTTCCTCTTTCCTAGTCCTTTTTTATCTTGATAGCCAAAGAAATGATGATTTTTGAAGATATCAACATCTCTCTGGGTAGGATTAGAAAATTTCAGCTTTTTATAATACAATTTAATGATGACCATCAGCTGAATAAGAAGTTTGTGTTACAACTATGTGTTGTTTTAGTCTTGAAAAAGTATTACTGATTTATGAAAATGTCATTATACCCATGCTTATCATTTCTTAAGGTTTTAAATATACTATGTTGCTATTTTACGCCTAGAAAGTGTATTCACACAGGCTTTGGGTATTTTTTCTCACAGGTTGCTCATTGGTAAATAATCTGATAGCAACTTTCATAAAATTCAGTGTAGAGGTGCTCAATTCTTATTTCCTTGCCTTAAAGGGCTCCCCAGTTTAATGATCTTGTATTTGTGGGGTCCATGTAACATTTTTCCAACTATGGCCATTTATAAAGTTTCCATAATGAGTTTTACTTACCAAACTTTACTGTAACTATTGTTATTTAGTCAATACTTATACTGTGTAGGCCAGACAAAATTATTGGCCAGAGAATTCAAAATGAAATTGCAAATAACTTTAGATAGATAGATGTATGACAGATTGTTTACAATAGATTGAAGGCCAATACACTCAACTCTCTATATTCAAGAACTCTAAATTCCATGGCATTTTCCAACAGGCCCTCAGTAAATGTGTTTAAGAAGACAAGCACTACTGTGGAGCAAACGTTCCCAAAGTGAAAGTCACCAGCTGCTTTATCTCAGTGATGAGTCTATGTGAAGCAAACACCGTCCCCACAAGAAGAGTAGTGGAAGCCAATTTCACACAAAAGCCATAAGAATGTGAATGTTTTCTGATCCAATATCAGAGATTCATTGTGATTTTGTAGCTTACATGGGCCATGTTTTCCATGCTCCTTCTCAAGCATCCCACAGTCACATTTCATCCCTCTCAAGCAATCCACAGTCACATGCTGTCCGTGCACCATCATTGCCTTGTGACACTGTCAGATGTACAGACTGATCACCCAACTGTTTGCAATGCACTTTAATACCATATAGTTACCTTAGTTGCAATAACAACACTTAATATTGGCTAATATGTGAAGGCCGACTACTCCTGGTTTATAACATTGACAGGATATTATTTAAACTTTGCAACAAAACTCAGTAAGCCTCATAGGCCTACAGATTTGCAAAAAGCAAACAAAACACAAACATTCACTGTCATTTGAGTCCATTCTGATAAGAGCCATCGAGGAAAGAGATTAAGTGTGTCATAGAATTTCCAAGGCTGTGATCTTTATGGTACCGATCACCACATCTTCTTGTGTGATCCAGCTGGCTGGCTCAAACCATGGATCTTGTGGTTAGCAGCTGAGCGTGCAACCACTACCTTGGAAAGGGTGGTTCCTTTGTCATCTATCATGACAATTGGGACATACACAACATTTCACAATCAGGATAATACAATCTTTTACATTTGTTAGATAAGTGTTTTTGTGATATAAGTGTTATAAATCCTTCTTTAACAGAGGAGAGTAGGTGATCAGAACTTGGGGCAAGGTTCTGGACAGAGACCAGGATAATTCAGCTGCCAGCTGAAAGCACTACAGGTAGCAAGTGCCCCCAAAAAAAAACCCAAAACAAAGCAAAACACTTATGTTTGAGTAGGAAAATATCTCTGCCAGGTCAAGTTTTTAAGGTTTTTATAGTGCCTTCTCATACGTTCCGATGAAAATGTCCAAAGGCCACTTTTTATATTTCACATTTGAATAGAGCTGTCAGATTAATAAGTATCAGCTGTTTTTCAGGCCTGGGAAATTGATACAGAGATACTGACTTTGGGGATGAAGAGTGATTTTAAGAAATCCAATGACTTGTGCCTTAAACACAAACTGAAAAAAGCGTAGTTTATAGACTAGGACAATACCAGCTCTGCTCCTGTGTAGACAGCTGCCAGGCAAACATTAAAGAAACTGTGATCACCATTTCTTGAGGGCTAACATTTTTATTGGGCTTTGGTGGAGAGCAAATGTTTTGAGAATGATGAGGGCAATGAATGTACAAAAGTGCTTTACACAATTGATGTATGTATGGATTGTGAGAAGAGTTGTATGAGCCCCCAATACAATGATTAAAAAGTATATTGTTATTGGATGCCACTGAATCAGCTCTAACTCACAGCAACCCACTGACAACAGAATGGAGCCCTGCTACACCTAGTGTCATCCGCTGTGCCAGACTCATGCTCCTTGCTATGTTTGAGCCCATCAAGACAGCTGCTGTGTCAGTTCACTCGGTCAGGGTCTTCCCTTTATTCACCAACCGGCTACTTTAACATATAAACCAGCATTGGACGCACTCACACATGTAGGCCACACCCTCTTCGGAAGCTGACCTGCATTTCTGCAGTTTCCTGTCAGTGTACCGCTACTATCATTGCTGGGTGATCTCCAGCAAACATTTACTTGCATGTGATATTAATGACATCATTCTATGTTTTGAGCATTCTATCGGGTTACTTTATTTGGAATGGATACTATGGATCTAATCTACTCAGTTGGCCAAGTAGCTGTCTTCCAAATTTCTTGGCATGGACAAGTTGGTGATCCCAGTGCTTCTTCAGCTTTCTGAAACATTTCGGTGGGTATTCAGTCAATTCCTAGAGCCTTGTTTTTCGGTAATTCGATCAGTGCAATTTGAACTTTTTCCCCTTCAGCACCTTTGGTTCTTGCTCATATGGCCAATAGAATAGGGAAAGATTTTTCACTTCCATCATGAGGTCACAAAACATTGTAAATCTGCCTTGCTAGAAGACTCTATTTCTTTCACAGTCTATGCACTTTGATAAGGTAATTTGTGTTGTTGGAGAGATCTACAAGGTAAGGCACTAAAAGTGGTACCTGGCCAACAATGAACAAGAAACAGGCTTTCAAGAATTCATGAGGAACTGATATCAGAAACCTCTAAAAAGGCCTTAGCAACTGAACCTTTGTATGAGACTGTGGACCCTTGACTGGCAACTCCTCAATTGCAACTTTGTGAAAAAGCAAGAATTTGATGAAATAATGTCTGGATTCCTGACACCTAGAAACTTTGAAATATAAAGTACACGTACGTTTAAGCTGTTATGTTTTTAGGTAATATGTTATGCCACAAAAAAGACAGGATCTCTCCAAAGAGACTAGATATGAGATTCATCAATATACAGATACTACGCACTGAATGTGAACATGTTCAATGGAATGGAATGTGTAATGATGGTGGGGAAAGGACAAATCTCTTTCCTTTCATGTCCCTCTTCATTTGAGGAAACAAAAAGAAGTCACATGGAGCAAAGTCAGGTGAGTAAGGTGCCTGGAGTGATACTAAAACTTAAGGAATGGCTGGAATATTAAGAGCCTGGCAAGACTCCGAGAAGGAATCGTTACAACTCTGAACAAAAGGTTAAGGAAGGAGTGACCAAATATCAAATCGTGAGATAAAGACAGAAAACTGAACCTTGATTTTAGCAAAAAGGACCATTATATTTACTTTCATCTGAACAGTTTCAAAGAAGTGACCTGGGTGGAATGCAAATTTCAATAGAAAGAAGACAGAATATAAAATTCAAAGATACAAGAAACTACTGTGACAGTTCTTTGAAGAAGCTTAGTAGCTGTTGAGAGAAAGGAAGATTAATAAAATAGGAGGGTGTAATCTCCCAAAATGGAAATCCGTAATATGCATTTTCCCCACTAGATGAGCACTGGGCAACGTGTTCTGAGTTAGTGCACTCAGTGGCGTCACCTGGGAAGGTTCTCTCTGGTCATAGTGAATTTTTTTCATAAAAAAAGTTTTGTTTGAACCTTATTTTTGGTGATGGCCGATTTAAGAGAACAGTTTGCTGCTGTGAAATTTGTTTCCTGTTCAGGAAACATGCCGCAGAAACTGTTTTGATGTTGAGCACAGCTTATAAGGACAGCACTACAGGGCAAACTCAAGTGTAGGAGTGGTTTTCTCATTTCAAAACAGGTGAAATATCGATTGATGACAAACCTCATTCTGGACATCCATCAGCTTCCCGAATGGGCGAAAATGTTGACTTGCAGCACAGTTGGAGTTCATTCCACCAAGTCCGACTGTTAATCAAACCTTCTATTGGAGGTTCTGGTAGCATAACAGTGTGCAACAGAAAAGGCCTGATTTGTGGCAGACAGGACAGTGTTCCTGCTCAGGCAGCCATCTCAGTGCACCAGGTTTTGGCAAAAAACAGCTTGCCTCTTTTGCCTCACGCACCTTACTCACCTGACTTTGCTCCATGGGACTTCTTTTTGTTTCCTCAAATGAAGAGGGACATGAAAGGACAGAGATTTGACAACATAGAAGAGGTGAAGAAAAACACGAGGGAGGTGCTATCAGCCATCCAAACAGATGAGTTGAAAAATATTTCCAATAATAGAATTGCATATTTGACCAATGTATTAAGTGTAATGGAGAGTATTTTGAAGGTAATAAGGTTATTTTGTTTTAAAAAATTAAATACATAGCTTTGAAAAAAATCACTTTGACGGGGTACCCCATCATATATTTGGTAGAATGCAAATTATTGTTTTAATACTGGGAAGGAGTATTTATATGGTGAAAACTTCTTGGTCATGCACATTTGTATTACATTTTTTCAGGACTTTTATTTATAACACAAGCAACTATAAAGAAAATCATTTGTTTGGGTTACTTCTAATCCTCCTGGTATTTTGAAGGGGCTTACATGTCAACATAGCTAAAACATAATGTCATTTTCCCACTTTTTATAATATAAACATTTTTTAATATTGCCATATTGGCGACATGGTTCTTTTTAACACTTTATAATATATTGTCAAGCCTGTGTGTTATGAATGATCCACTTGCTTTTGGTTGGGCATTTAGGTTGTTTCCAACTTTTTATAACTATAAATAAATCTGTGATTAATTGTTCAAAGTTCCTCCAAAACAAAAACAAAGAAGCTCCCCCTAAGAGATGTCTTCTGGAAACTTATCAAAGCCAGTGGTCTTCATGCGAAAAGACACTGACCAGAATCCAATAAGAATACATACAGAAATGGATGGATCTGCTTCTTGTTTATTCTTTCAGAACTCCAAACGTCAAAAGCCCAGCAGGTGTGTAGTTCAAATTATATCGAAGGAAGGAAGGAAGATTATTGAATGTGAAGACTTATTTAAAACCTTCTGGGAAAGCATCCGGGGTCAATGCCTTTCTACTAGCACACTGAGGTGCATGAGATACCTCAGACATCTTTTTACTTTTTTTTTTTAGATCAGAAGATTAATACCTCCCATGCTGTTACTCTCCAAGTAGAGTAACACCCGTTCTCCCTGGATGCCTGAACATGCTGCCAGAAACTGTCTTCTACTTGAGTTTATAGCCATTGTTACAAATCTGCTAAACACTGGGTTTGCCAAATCCTTCCTAAGAATTGCTATCGTATTTCTGTTGAGACACTTGTTGAAAGAGGATGCTTTGACTGCTTTTGGAGTCAGCTGAAATTCACCAGGTTTTAGACAGACCCTGGCATCTTCTTATCCTCTCATCCTCCCCCTCTAGAGACCACCTGGCTTCTGTTTACCCTAATTTAGCATACTGAACTTGTCTTCCTCCGCCTCAGGGCTTATTCAGGTAATGTAATTATCTACAAAAGCACAGGGAGAACAAAAGGGATCAGGACCTGGGAGAAGAGATTTCAAAGGAAATCATGAGGAAGTTAAAAACAGTGGTTGAAGAGTCAACAAGATCAAGTTCCTGTAGTAAGCCAATGAGTGATCTCTGGGATTTAGGGCATGTTACTTAACGGCTCTGACTCTTCTGGTGTAGAAGAGGAACTTTGTGCGGAATTAAACAAGATACTGTGTGTCCAAGGCTTACCATACCCCCAGGCACAAAGCAATTGAAAAATGACAACCATGATTATTGCCACTAGAGACAGAACTGTGTGCAAAACAAGGTATCTTTTTGCAGTAAGAGGGGGCCCCTGGCAGACTGCTGCTCTCGCAGTCAAGGTCAGTAGGTAGCCTTGGTGCTCAAGGAGTGAGCAGGGTAACCCATCAATACTCTGGAGATGACGAGAATATGGTGAAGGAATCCGGAGCTGCATGAAATGAAAAATTCCTACAGGCAGGCAAGGGCCATCAGAAAAAGAAATCTCTCCATTAGTAGAAGGGCATGAATTAGAAGGTAGGCTCATTACAAATATACTAGTTTCTGTAATCTGTCATTGGTGCGATGGGTCACAAGTTCAACTGGTAACTGAAAGTTTGCAAGTTCCGCTCATCCGGTGGTATGTGATATACTTCCAAGAACTCAGCCACTAAAAACCCGATGGGGCCCAATTCTACCCGGACACAGGTGAGGTCACTAAATAGAGTTTTGTTGTTGTTTCCTAGTGTCTAGAAAAGATGATGATAGAAGTAAAACTAGACTCCAACCCCAGAGAATTGAGATACAGGCTGGGAGCTGTAATAGCATTAAGGTTCAGGGAACAAACAGGAAGCTCAGTTGTGTAGGGGTCTTGAGGTTTGGCAGATACTGAACGCAAGTGGGATTGCTGCGTTATATAAGAGCGCATGTTCCTGAGTTCCATTTTCAAGTATTTTCAGTGGTCTCTCTCATTCTATAACGGCAAGAAAATAGTGAAAACACCTGCCCTTTGGGGTGTCTTTTGGTTGTGAGAAAAACTATCCATACAAAAGTTTATTTACTTAATCTTGGGTTTAAAGGTCTCCCGCTTTCTTTTCTCTCTCTCAAAATGGAAGGTGATTGTGCATATTCTTCTAGTGAAAATATTTTATTTTCTTCGTCTCAAAAGGATCCATGACCTAGCAAGAATGAAGGACTAAGGCTTTAACAATTGATCTTGAAACTCAAAATATGTACAACCTGTTTGTTATCCATATCAAATGTTTAGTGACCTGAGATGTGTTCATCTTCTATTCTAAAATATTCCCTACACATGGGACTTAACTTTTCTTTTGTCTGCCAGTGTGTCTCACAATTCCTAGTCTACCAGTACCCCCCACCCCATTCTTATTATCAAGTATGGCTATTGTGTAACCCACAGTAATTTTTTTTTCACAATCAAGGGGGTTTATGAGGAAAGTTACTAGGTCACCACAGGTCAGGAAAAGCAAACAGCACAGGTACAGTCATTGGTTCACAGCCACATGTCTCCTCCCAACAGTCAAGTGCTTCTCTGGTCATCGATCTTGGCTTCCCTGGACCAGGAAGCCAGTCCCCCTGTCCCTTTGTCCCATAGTTGCATAGTCCCAGGCCAGATGAGAAGGTACCCCATAGTCTCGGCGCTGCTCCCTTGAGTGTCTATCTGGCCTCAGACACCTCCACCACTTCACACAGATAGCTTGCACACGCTCTTTGGGCGGCCCTTGGGGTTTGTCTCTGCCGATACTTCAAAGATGACTCATTCTTATAGTCAGGCGAGTGGTGCTGAAAATGGATCACATTTTATGTGTTTTTAAGTGGCAGGGAGTTCCTATTGGGGGGCGGGGCGGGACGCAGAATGGACTCAATCTATCACCTTGAAACGGAGGGAAGTGTCCTTATTTTTACTCATAATGTCCCTTTCCCCCGACTCATTTGGCCTCACATTTCTTATCCAAGTCTCCATTCTTCAGAGCTCAAATCAATCGAATATCCTCACGAAACCTTCTGAGTCACTCACTCCCCTGAGAAGCCTCTTCCGACTATGAAACCAGTAACATTGGGATAGGGCGCACGGAAATGCCTGTAAGGTACACTTTCTCAAACTCGATGTTATTGAAATTTTGGGTCATTAGTGTGCTAATTTTTTTTTGTTTTTGCTATGAAAGATTGTGATTTTTTCCTTTTTAAAATCATTTTATTGGGGCTAATACAACTCTTAACACAATCCACACATCCATCCATTGTGTCAAGCATGTTTGTACATTTGTTGCCATCATCATTCTCAAAACATTTGCTTTCTACTTGCGCCCTTGGTATCAGATCTTCATTTTCCCCCTCCCTCCCCACCTCCCTTCCCTTACAAACCCTTGATAATTTATAAATTATTATTTTTTCATGTTTTACACTGTCCGACATCTCCCTTCACCCACTTCTCTGTTGTCCATCCTCCAGGAGGGGGGTATATGTAGATCCTTGTAATCTGTTCCCCCTTTCTACCTCACCTTCCTCTTCCCCTCCTGGTATTGCCACTCTCACCAGTGGTCTTGAGGGCTTCGTCTGTCCTGGAATCCCTGTGTTTCCAGTTCTGTGTTTGTGTGTGTGTGTGTTATTGTCTGAAGTGAATGTGTCTGTCACAAGACTCCAAGTCCACTTCAGTTTCCTTTTTCTTTAAGCCACTCAGATACTGTTTAGGTTTGAGGGCTAAGGAATCTGGAGGGATCCAGTTCTTATCTGTACCAGTGTGCATCCTCTGGTCTAGCCAGATGTGTAAGGTAGAGCTGGGATCATGAAAGAGAGGGGGGAGGAAGCATTAAAGAACTAGAGGAAAGTTGTATGTTTAGTCGTTGCTACACTGCACGCTGACTGGCTTGAGTGCTGAGTGGAGACCCAAAGAACATCTGCAGACAACTGGACATCCCCTAACATGGGGAGGATATTTTTTTTAAAATCATTTTATTAGGGGCTCATACAACTCCTATCATAATCCATACATACATCAATTGTGTAAAGCACATTTGTACATTCATTGCCCTCATCATTC
>NW_022105611.1:5369145-5402567 GCF_000313985.2 Echinops telfairi | reverse complement strand
ATTTATTCTTGTGCATGGAGTAAGATAAGGGTCTTGCTTCATTTTTCTGCAGGTAGATATCCATTTTTTCCAGCACCACTTGTTAAAAGGGGCATCACCTTCCCATTTGATATTTTTAAAAGAACGTTTGGTTGCATCTCTGTCCTTCAACCACTAGATGTCAATAGCAATCTCCTGCCCCACCCAGTGTGATAACCCCAAATGTCCCTAGACATTGCCCCAATTTACATGATTTTTAAAATGTCCCCCATGTTTGAAGTGGTGTTAAACTCTGTATAGACTTCATGTCATTGTCAGATCCTACTTTTCTACCTTTATTCTACCTTCGACTTGGTTCCTTCTTCTATTTAAATTTGTTTCCCACCGAATCCTGATAGCTATAATTTACTTTAAGTCCCTCATAAATAAAAACCAGACATATATAAGTAAATGACCATTGTTTCTCTTTAATCTCTGTACAATCCTTGAAAATATGACTTGAGATTTTCCTTTAGTAGATGAAGACGAAGGTATCTGTTCAGTAAGTAACAAGACTATTGTCCAAATAAAAATGATGGAGTAAAGATTCAAAATCGAGCTTGCTTGATTCCAAAATCCATATTTTCATTTTACTGTGTTGTTTTGTTAACTTTCTTTCCAAAGACTCATGTTTATTCAACTGGATTGTTGCTTGCAGAGCAAGGATCCTGCCTAAGTGGGAATTGTTTTTGTGTGGTACGATGACCTGGGAGTAGTTAATCCAAGGGAAAAACACACTTTTTCATTCTCAAGAAAGCTCACAAAAGTGGGGCTATAAAAATCTGATCCTAAAAGCATTCATTTTCTATCATTTATCTTATACTGTACTGAAACTATTCAATAATTTTAAAGGCTCACAAAATACATTACAGAAAAAAATAAATCATCTCAATGATTGCTTTAATGCACAGTCCTGGCTTCATGGTATTTCCCTCATTTCCTCAGGGAAGGTCATTTCTCCAACTTATTTCTTTTCAATTGATTGTTAGGGTTTCAATCTCTTTGGACCTTTTGCAGTAGAGGAAGGTACAAGTGAGTTAGTTTTTCTCAATTTGGGGAGTTTGAAGTTTATCACACCTTTCCCCACTTAACAACATCTAGAATTGAATTTCCAAAACCAAATTGCCTTTTAGGACAGAAAGTTCATGATCAAAGTATTGCATCAGTATCACGCTCTCCAAGTCAGAAAATGAGAGGTTAAATTTCTTACTTCTTTGGCTAACTCTAAAAGGGCCTTTGAAGAAAGGAGCTCTTGGTAAATGGATTTCTTTAAGGAAAAGGAAAATACCAACAAAGACGTGTGTTACATTTTCTGTTAAGCCATCAAAGCTGAGGGTTACTGTCAAAAACCTCAAAACTCCCTGCCATCTTTATCTCCCACAATTTTAATTTGTTTGGGGGTTCAGGATATACCATGGCACAGCTAGAAAGTCCACTAAAATTTCCATTATTTCATAGCAAATTTCAAGCAGACATATTTTTCATCAGAAATACAATTCATCACAGCAAATATTTTAGAACTATGGCCCAGGGCGGCTAAATGGCCCACAGCCAAACACTAAATTCAAGTTCAGGCAGACCTGAAGATTCTGATGTATCTAAAACACTCAAACCTTGGCAGGAAATTCCTACTTATTTTTGGCTAAAAAATAAATGTTATTTGCATTATGAGACATAAATAGTAATACCACTCTATTCAAAATCCAAACTGATAAATTCACACTTCCAAATCAATGCACAGAGAATGGAAGTAAGAGACAACACTCCGAGGCAGGAGAACTGGGAAGAAATAGAAGATGAAAACACTGCGGCTCTCGTACAAGCGTTAATTTAGATTTCTTTATCTTCTCAATGGGAGGCAGCAAGTACAGCAATAAAAACTTCTGGGAACACTCTATGGCCTAGTGATCGATTATTACCATTTTTTTAGCTGTGACCTAAGGCTTACCACTTCACCTCTCTACCGATGTTTTATGACAGCGGTGGACACATTGATTGTCCACCCTCACTTCTAGTACTACTTTCCTTTGAAATCTGGTACATTCACTTGACCCTGAAGCTAAGATTACATTCAGAAGAGGAGCAGTTCATTGCCGTCGCTTAGCTTAACCTTCCTCAGTCATTTTTGCCAAGTGTCAAAGACCTCATTATTTCAGTGATCTCTCCTTCAACGGAGGCCTGTTATTCATCTCTGCTATGGCTGTCCAGATTTGAACACATTTCAGCCATGTATTCTCCCAACAGGTAGCAGTAGAATCCGTATTTCAGGGAAAGGATGTAAATCTCTCTATACCAAAAAGTAAAAATCTTCTCCTTAATTCAGTTTAGCTCTCTTTTTTTTCTTCTGTTCAGCCTGTAAGACTATCAGGTCATCTACGTGTAGCTCACTGTCACAGGCCATTGGCTATTTCCTAGCATTTGCTTCTGTTGCTTTTAACTCTTGCAAAACTCCCAGTGTCTTCACCTGCCTCCTGCATGGCAGTGTTCTTCTGTGAATTTTCTCACCAATGCACTCACCCCGTTTGAAAAAAAAAAAAATCTCCCACGTCCTTTCACCTTAGAACAGTGGTTCTCAATCTTCCTCATGCCGCAACCCTTTAACAGTTCCTCATGTGTGGTGACTCCCCCAACCATAACATTATTTTCATTGCTACTTCATAACTGTAATTTTGCTACTGTTATGAATCGGGAGACCCCTGTGAAAGGGTCATTCGACCCCCCAAAGGGTCGCGACCCACAGGTTGAGAACCACTGTTTTAGAGGGTCTCAGCCACTCCCTGCTATCTAGTGGGTGACCCTATGGGACAGACATACTGTCCCTGTGAGTTTCTGAGACGTATATGGGAACAGAAGTAGCTCTTAACTCTGAGTATCATAGCCTAACTGGTAACCACTATGCTACCAGAGCTTGTTTATCAGTATGTATTAGCAGCTTCCCCCTCACAAAAGATTTAGGACTTAAATTCAGATCAAGGTGAACTGAAAAAATACTATTTAGAAGAATAATCTCTTACTATGTGCAAAGGATTTTCCTTAGTATTTTGTCTGTATGAATACAATTACGTACCCCTAGACAACTTGATAAAGTAGATATACATATCCTTTACTATTGAAATTTATTTGAATCCTGAATTCGGTTGTCATAAGTTGAAAGAGTACAGTGAGCAGGTCTAGTCGGTCAGGAAAACAGTATTGTCTGAATCCACCGTGGTCCTCCCTGGGAAATACGAATAATTCCAGTTTAAAGAGCAAAGCACATCTTAAAACAATGCACATTCACTTAGTTCCTTTATTGGAATAGGAAGAGTTTAGAGAGGAATATTTGAGTCATTGAAACATATGTGTACTGTTCTCTCCATAAATACAAGGAAACTGAAGTACAAGTAGGTCAAATAAACTGCCAAGGGAGCAAGCATACTGTAGTAGGTGGGAGAGCCAGAAATCTTCTATCGGCAACATGGTTCCAGAACCACATTCAGACTGTGCTAGAGTGCCCAACTAAACTTGATTTTGCTCATCCCTGTGGTCTTGGCCCCTCTTTATTATGGTCTTTCTGCGATTGTCTTGGAGATAGAAGCCCGAGTTCCCATGCTGCTTTTCAAGCGCTTGACTCGCTGACAGACTTGGATGACATCTGTTAGCATCAATATACCGGTGATCAATTTTAAGTAATAGGACTTGTTTTTTATATGGTTTAACAGTCTTATCACATGGTGTGTGGAAACATGATATTCCATTTAGACACCATCTTTGAAATATATTTTATTGAGCTATAATTAACATGTGTACAATTAAATAATTTAATCATATTAAGAAGGGCCGTGCAATCATCACACAATTAGCTTTGGAATCTTTTCTTCTCTTTTGTACTCATCGATGTTAATGCCCCATTTCCCTTCCCCTCCCCATCTGTGCTCCCAGCCAATCATCAGTCCAGATACCATCTGCCCAACTCCACCCATCCCACTTTCCCTAGACAGATAAACACACAAAAAAAGTGCAAACAACAAACCACATATATCAAAGATCTCAATGTAAAAGAAGCAGAGAATATTAACCGTTTAGAATAAGTTCACATTGGTTCCTGGGGGAAATCAAATGACAAGGTGTTACATTCCAGTCTAAGTACAACTACTAAAACCCACTTTATAATACTCTTTGTCTGGTAGTCAGGTTGCTAACTATCCTGGCCTACGTGTGCTGGGGATCCACGTAGGAAGTTTGCAAATGGATTTTGGGCTATCACAATCATCCCCTTGTCTGTCACTTTACTGTACTCTGGTGGTTTGTGTATTGCTATGATGCTGGAAACTGTCACCAGTATTTCAAATGCCAGCAGGTTCACCCAAGTGAACAAGTTTCAGCAGGGCTTCCAGACTAGAACAGACTATGAAGAAGAAACAGGCTGCCCACTTCTGAGTAATTAACCACTAAAAAACTTATGAAAAGAATCTAAATGTTCTCAGATACTTTAAATTAACATCTAGTGCTTTCCCCAACCCAGGACTTTATAGTTTAGGCACTGATAGTGTTCTCTCCTCCAGGTTTCGATCCTATTATTTGCAATCCTTGAATCACACAGGCTGGTGTGCTTCTTCCATGTGAACTTAGGTGGCTCCTCACTTAGATGACTGCTTATTTTGAAACAAATCTTTAAAAGTCCAGATGCTATTTTTCATGGTAGCCTGGCACCATCTGCTTTCTTCACCACACTTTGCTAGGCACCTATGCAGTGATCTCCGTATGAGGACAAGTACTAGGCAGGGCCATGTTATACAAACAAATGGTCTTACATTAGGGCTACTATCAAGTGACGGCTCAAAATCCATTCATAGAACTATCATTTCGATAAGCTCCTGGTTTCCTTTTGGAGACATCATTGTCATTTTATTGTATTACATCACAGATCCTCTCCATGGGCTTAAGGCAACTCTATTGATACTAACATTATGAAATAGACAAGCTCATATTGACCTCAAGGCTAAACAAAAGTGTCACAAAAGTCCTTGGGCTTGGAAGGCCTGCTCACCCCTCTGACCTGCCTGTTCTGTCCAAGGCAACCTGTGTTTTATCATCACAATGGAATACAGGGCTGTACTTGCTCTTAGGACAATTTTTGTTTAAACTACTACTCTCCATATCAGAGAGGGGCAGTAAGTCATCCTCCTCAGGACAGGTGTGTTTATTTGGCCCTTACCAGGGAGGCCTCCTTCCGTCTTCCAGTAAAGTTCACTACTTACTCTTGTAAAATTGTCTATTCATTTAGTTTGACTTTACAGCACTGCTATATGGTGGGAATTAGTTTGTCTTCTTCCCCCTCCATTATGGGAAACCGACCCAATCTGTAGTGAGGCCACCTCTCTTGAGGTCATTTTTTAGGTGATATAATGGAGGAGCTTGGTAGGCACACTGCCTCCTTGCTTGGGGGACCAGATTAGAAGACTACATGGCCTAAGACCCTAAACTTGTCTTGGTCTTGGTTTTTATCCTTGTACCACTGGACTTAACAATACTATTCCTTTTGTAATGAACTAACTTCACTCAGCATAATGGTTTCAAGGTCCCTCCAGGTCATGAAGTGTTTTGTGAAGATGTTTATTTTGTTTTTCTCCTCTTTTTTCATGGGCGTATTTATTGCTGTAAATTTTCCTCTAAGAACTGCTTTGGCTGTATCCCAAAGGTTTTGGTATATTGTGTTATCATTATTGTTTGTTTCATGGAATTTTAAAATTTCATCCCTTATTTGTTCTGTGGCCCAGTCTTTTAAAAGCAGTGTGTTGTTCATTTTCCATGAGTTTGTCTTTATGTTCCTGTTCTTTCTATTGTTGATTTCCAGTTTTATAGCACTGTAATCTGTGAAAATAGATTGTAGGATCGACGTGTTTGACTTTATTAAGGCTTATTTTGTAGCCTGGAATGTGATCTGTTGTAGAGCATGTACTGTGTGCTCCGGGGAAGAACATATATTGCGTTGTTGTCAGAGGAGTGCTCTAGATATCTAGGATGTCGAACCAGTTGATTGTGCTATTCAACTGTGTTTTAGGTTGGGTTAACTAGAGAAACAATTTCAGGGACATTCATATAAGTATTCACTGTATTAGAAAAAGATTTATATCAAAAGGTAATTGTATATTAAGAAAACATCCAAGCCCAGTCCAGATCAAGTCCATTAAGTCCAATATTAGCCCATAAGTCCCATACTAGTCCATAAATTCCCCTCCAGACTCACGCAGCACATGCAATGGTGCTGAATTCAGGAAGATCACAGGCCAGTGGGTGCAGTCTTGTGGATCCGGCATTTGTGGAAGGATCTCCAAGGCTGTTGCCAGTCTCAGTGTGGCGCCACGTGGCTTGTCAACAGGAAGGTGCAGCAGAGAAGTTGTACGCAGCCTGCCTCCAAAGAGGAGGAGAGGGAGTTCCCAGAATCCTCACGAGGTCACGGCCACAAGCAGGCATCATCAGGCTGGAACCTGATTGACAAGCTAGACTCCACCCTTACAGTTACTTATCAAGTTGATATGAATTTATGTAATTACCACATCAGCTCTTCTTTTTCGTGGTTGAGCTTTGTTCCTAATTATCTGTCTTTCCTTGAGAGCAGGGTATGGAAGTCCCTACTGTTATTGTTAAGTTATTGATTTCTCTCTTCAATGATGAGGATTTAGTCGATATATTTCAAGGGTCTCTCATTGATTGGGTTCATATATGTTAATTATGGCTATATGTTTCCGGTCTATTGATCCTTTGATGACTATGCAGTATCCATTCTTGTCATTGATTATGATTTTGATTTGTAGTTATTTTATCAGAGATTAATATTGCCACTGCTGCCTTCTTTATGGCTGCTATTGGCTTGGGAAATATTTCACCGTCCTTTAATTTTTCAGTCCATTTTTGTCTGTGAGTTTAAGGTGTGTCTCTTGTAGGCAGCATGTTAATGCATATTTTTTTCTAGTTTAGTCACTAGTCTGTCTTTTCATTGATATACTTAAAAGTCCATTTATATTCAGTGTTATCAATGGTAAATTGTGAATTTGTTGTCATTTTTCTGAATGTGTGTTGGTACCTTTCTCTTTCTCTGGTGTCTTTGTTCTCACTCTGTGTTGTTTTGGGTGCTGTTTTTGTTGTATTGGTTTCTGGGTAGTGTTGTCTTGTATTATGCTCTCAGATTTCTGTGCTGTTGTTGATTCTTGACCATAGCTACCAGGGTAGTATTTCTCAGTTTTACAAATTCCTTTAGTTTTTCTTTGTTTGAAAATAACTTTATTTCTCTCTCATATTTGAGGGATAATTTTGCTGTATGTAGGATTCCGGATGGCAGTTTTGTTTTTTCATTTATAGTTTTTATATGCCACTCCATTGTCTTCTTGCCTTCAGTTTCTGCCTAAGTCCAAGCTTACCTTACTGGTTTTCCTTTATAGGTGACTGTTCTTTTTCTCCTAGCCGCCCTCTAGAATCTCTTCTTTTCCTTCATGATGGATAATTTGACTCTGACATACATTCAATGTTTTTCTCCTGGTGTCTATCCTATTTGGGCTTCTCTCCGTTTCTTGAATAGTTATCTCATTCTCCTTTACAATATTAGGGATTTTTTTCCTATGAATTATCGCTTTGGAATTTTTGCTTCTTGCTTTGGAATCCTGATCAGATGTAATGTGTTTCTCTTGATGGTGGTTCACCTCACTCTCGGGCTTCTTTGGATTCATTTTCTTTAGGGGGTAATTGTTTCTTTCATTGACTGTAGTCAAAGTGATTGTCTTTGAGTTCACTGATTCAATTTTTTTCCATAACATTGTATTCCTCAGATGCTTTGCCATATTACTTGTTTCTGTTATCTTATTGTTTACTGTGTTAGTCTGGGTACATTAGAGACACAAATACACAGAAACTCATATGTATAAGAGAGAGTTTTATATAAAGGGTAAGTGCAGATCAAGAAAACATCCCAACCCAGTGCTGCCCAAGCCCACAAGTCCAACATTAACCCATATGTCCAACACCAATCCACAAAGTCCTCCTCCATCTCACAAAACACACACAATGACGCCGACTGCAGGAGGAAAGCCGAATCAGTGAATGTGTAAGCATCTCAGCACTGGCAGGGGTCTCCACATGGCTGCTCCAGCACCCAGGGATGCATCGGGGTAGGTCCATGTGGTTTCTCCTCAGGGATGTCTTTCAGGAAGTCAGCCTTGCCAGATGAAGCAGGGAACTGGCTAAGGCAGCTGCACCCTGGTCTGACCCTCAGAAAGCAAGAGACCCAAGAACTAGAAAGGTGAGGCTCACTGAGCCATTTATCTCTCTGTCTTCTATTAACTCCACGTGTTTATCAGCCAGGTTGGCACAATAAACTATTTCATTTACCTTCTGGGATTCTCTCGGGAGTGAGAGTTTTAGTTTCTCAATTTCCTCCATTGTTTCATGAGTATTCCTTTTATCTTTTGATGGGTCCTAAACAATATTTTAATTCTATTTCTGGTAGTTCTAGGGTCTCTTTTTCAGAGTATTCCATTGGATTTGGGGGATTTTCATTTGCTTGATTGTTTGTTTTTTTTAGGTGAAGTTGACTGCTTTTTCTGCAGCACAGTGGTGCACCAGTTAGTGGTGGGTGGGCTGATGGATTGGATAGGTGTAGTTGGCTATTTTGACTTATGGGAGAGAAGTCTAAAAGGAGCTAGAAGTCACATGATGGGAAGGTGAAGAAAAAGGTATACAAGTAAATTAGGTGGGGAAAGTGAAGGAGAAGAAGTTGTAGTTTAGGGTATAAGTAAGAGTACTACTAATAAGTGGCATTCTTGATAGCCCCAAAAGATTGTCAGATATTGGTAAAAGGAATTTTAAGAGATACAAGACTTAATATTTTAGATGGGAGCATATTTTGCTAGAAGTGGGAGATTGAAAGTGTAAATCAGTGATGGTTGGGGCAGGAGAAGAGTAGAAGCAAATAATCTGCCCAGGAGGATATGGATATGGATATATCTATCCATATCCTAATATATATAATTAGGGGGTTGGATGTGGTCAAGGAGTTCTGTTGCTATGGGAGCATGCATGTAGCTGGTCTGTGCCCTTATGGGTCTGAGTTTTCCTGTGTTTGTCTGGAAAGCAATGTGTTTGCCCATTGGAAGGTAAAGTCACTCAGAGATGGGGTGTGAGTGTTACAAAGGGAGGCGGGTAGAGGGCACCTAGAAGTTGGCTTAGTTGCAAAAGGCTTTGCTTGGGCTATGAGGGAATCTGTGTTAGTCTTCTCAAGTAGTCTGCCCTACCAAAAGTGCCCCCAGAGGGAGTTGAGGTGAAGGGTTGGCTCTGTGGGTTTGGATGGGTTTTAGGATGGCATTGTTCCTGCTAGAAGAGGTCTTTGATCTGAAGCAGCTAGGGTTGCTGATCAGTGTGGGTGGTGGATGGGCAGTAGACCCTGATGATTTCCTACTCAAAAGTAAAGAATATGGTTGGGGTGGGTGTAGTTTGACTGTCTACTTGGGAAGTGCACACAATTACCAGCAGTGTAGGACTAAGACTTAAGGTGACCAGACGTCCTGATTTTTAACAATTTGTCCCACATCCCGCATTGTTTTTAAAAAGTCCCGATTTTGGGAAAGAATGCATGACAAGCTAGGGAATGGCGGGAGAATGGAAGGGAATATAGGTTTTTGGCTGCCATGTGGCTATTTCGCCAGGATATTAATTTTATATTAGTTTTGTTAATTTTATAATGTTAAACTTTAATAATAACAAATAATTGTTGAGAACTGATTATTGAGAACGGCTTATCAAAGTTCGCATTGTTGATCAGTTGTTAGAATTTGACCACCATTGTTTGGACTTAATGAATAATGGCATTTTTTGGCATTGGCAACGATGGAAACATTTTGTAACTGTCTCTCAGACGATACACATCATATTGCGTGCTAGTGCTAGTTAAGCAAGTGATGTCAACAAATCAGCTATTCAGATAATTTAGGTAAGTAATTTATTTATTTATTTCATAAATACATAAATTTTCTTGAATTTAGCAGAAAGTACTCGTATTATTTATATTTTATAGTGAAGAGAATCCTCGAGAATCAAAATGGATTCATGTTAGTTTACAATAAAATAAAAGTAGATTTCAATATTCTAGAAGCAAAAAGTAGACCTGGGGATTTGGTGGGGACCATCTCCCAGATGTGTTGGGTGTGTTTAAGGAGTTCTGTTACTTTAAGAGTGTGAATGTGGGTGAGTCTGTGTCCTCAGGTGCCTGGGTTTGTTTGTCCTATGAGGGAGCCTGTGGCAGCTTTTACCTAGAGCAGCAGTTCTCAACCTGTTGGTCATGACCCCTTGGGAGTCAAACAACCCTTTCATAGGGGTTGCCTAAGACCATCGGAAAACACATATTTCCAATGGTCTTAGGAACCGAGACACCGCTCCTCTATCCGTCTCCAGGCGGGTCCGCCCACATGCAAATATGCTCACATATGAATACCAGGGCATGAAGGCCATTACCCACGTTACACCATGCTTCAAGACAAAATTTCATTTATTTGTAATTAGAAAGAAATATTTCACAATATATAATTATATATTGTTTTGTGATTAATCATTAATTATGTTTTAATTATGTTCAATTTGTAACAATGTAAATATATTCTGCATATCAGATATTTACATTATGATTTCTAACAGTAGAAAAATTGGTTATGACTTAGTGATGAAAATAATTTTACAGTTGCGGGTCATACAACATGAGGAACTGTCTTAAAGGGTTGCAGCATTACAATCTTCTGTCCACAGAGAGCTCTCAGGGGCCAGCAAAGTGGGACGCCTGACAATGTTGGTTGGAATTGCCCTGTTCTTGCCAGGAGCAGGCGTGTGCTCTGTAGCAGTCAGGGCATCCAGTCAATGGTAGAGGCAGGAGATACTGGTAAACCTAAAGAAAGGATTCTGGCTGGGTTTGGTGTGGTCTACCTGTGTCTGACAGTGAGGTACACAGCTGCAAGGGGTTGTAATGTAAGGAGTAGAGGAAATAGTTACCAAAAGAGGACATGTGAGGAGATACCCCCCAAAAAACTAATTTTTTTCAAAGCTATGTATTTAATTATGTTTTTACAAAACAATCTTATCATGTTCAAGATACACTCCATTACACTTCATACATTTGTCAGATCTGTGATTCCATTCTTGGACATATGTTTCAAGCACATCTATTTGGATGGCTGACAGCACCTCCCTCATTTTTTTTCTTCACCTCTTCTATGTCCTCAAATTGCTGTCCTTTCATGTCCCTCTTAATTACAGCAAAAAGAAGTTTCATAGAGAGAGGTCAGGTGAGTGAGGTGCATGGGGCAATGGAAGCATGCTGGTTTTTGCCCCCAAACTGGCTTACAAAGATGGCTATGTGAGCAGATGCATTGGCAAAACCAGTACCCTGTTCACTAAAAATCAGGCCTTTATTGTCACACAGTTACACAATCTTTTCCGAACCTCTAAATACAAAGTTTGATTAACTGAGCATCAATTTACAATAAAATAAAAGCAGAATGTGAAAAAGCTGAGGAGCAAAAATAATGCTCCTGCTTTGAGTGCGGGCTGTCACTTCCTGACTCAGAAGGAACAGGGATCCCTCTGCAAGGTGTTGGGGGGAAGGTGAAAGTGGTGGGGGAGGAGACAGAGGGGAAGGGAAGCTGAGGACCTCGTAAGATGGTAAGTTTCAGTGCTTGAGCTGTGAGGTCAGCTATGCCAGGCTTTGACACAGTCAGTCCTCCACAAAGTGGTTCCAGGGGCCAACATGGGGAGGGGCTTGGCTGGGTGGTCTGGGGCAAGACTTGTAATTGGTTCCCACAAGAAGAGGTAAACAAAATATTCCAGAGTAGCCACCCATTGGGGGTGGGGAGGTAGAGTCAGAAAAGGCTAAGTCTGTTTTGCTAAACTCTTACTTTCTTCAAAGAAAAGAAAAACAAACAAATTGGTGTATTTAACTTTCAGGTCAAGTGTCTGGGTTCAAGGACCGAAGGTCTTTGCCTTTGGGTCTCTCTGGGACGCAGAGGGGCTCCTCCTGGTGGCTCCCGGGTGGCCTCGCCATCATATTTGAGGAACACTGCCACCATGGCTAAAACAGGTCATTGTTCCTTCTTATCAAGCAAAGAAAAACAAACTCACTGCATCAAGTCAACTCCAACTCCATCTTGGAAAGTCAAAGGGACTGTCCCATTCTGTCCTATAAGTTTCATAAGATTGCTTTGAGTCATAATTGAGTAGATGGCAGTGAGCTTGGAGTTTGGGCCTCAACTAACTATATTTGTGGCCTTTTTGCTTTCCCAGTCAGCAAGACTTATACTGTATTTAGTCGATCAATATTTCCCAAAGTATTTGATGGATGATGTTGGCAATGATTTTCCTGAAGTGCTCAGGCAGCACCTTCTATGCAGTTATGCAAGAGTCGTACAGGCAGGGTGCATCTCTGAGAGTTGTTCGCATGTGTGCAAGCCGACTACCTTCCAACAGGAGAACCAGGGGTAGACTCAGAAGTTGCAAGTTAAATAAAATCTTGTCGTGATAAACTGACAATCACGGACTATCTTGATAAATGTTTAGTCAAAAGAAAATCAATTCATACTTGGCTTCTAGTGTTGACCTAGCAGCAAGGCTAAGGCATACATAGGAATAAAAATTCATTTTAACCAACAACAAGGGAAGTAAAGCTTTTTGGAGGCCTTCCAAATGATAAGGACTCTAGCTCTGCCTGCCGCTATGAGTGTTTACTTCCTATGCCCGCGGGATGAAAGAGCCAAGGCATGTGACAATGTGCCCGGAGGCCCAGGAACCCACACTTCAACATGACGCGTGCTCCTGGAGTGCCACTTCAGTCCAAAGACATGGAAAGCACCATGCGTGTGGATTGCATAGTAATGGGTACATGAGGTTCAAGACAAAACCCTGACAATGGCAATGCCAAGGTGATATTCCCAGTATGCAGCTTGTTACTCTAGTGGTTATGAATACTGTGGTAGAGGGGTCCGAGTCAGTGTGCTAGCATGTCCGAGGACTGTGGCATTTAGAAGCTGAACCATGGCCCTCTCAATTGGCAGTGGTGTGACCTTGGATGAGTCACTTCCCCTCTCAATGCCTCCATCTCCATCTGTGCAAAATTAGGTCAGAAAACTTCTATGGTCTTAATGTCCCAGTTCCAAATTTCCAAAAGACTTGTGGTTCTGACATTGTCTTTTTGGAGCCCAGACTGCCTCACTCACCTGCTTTCCACACAGTTTGTAAAAGGTGCTATCTGTTTACTATGCATAGCAGTTTCATGCTGTTGTTGTCGTTATTAGGTGCCTTCCCTTCAATTTCCACTCAGGTAACCAACCGCGTGTGAGTCCAACTACCACCCAAGGTTTGCTGAGTATCGTCGCTATGAGAGCTGACTGGCAGGCTCTCCTTCTGTGAAGACACTGGGTGCCTTCCAATCACACTTTTTGATTACGAGTTGGGTGATTAATTCTTGAGCCACCAGGACTTCTAGAGGTTTCATATCACTGTGAAATATTCCTTGAAGATACATGGTCTTGTTATGTCTAGAAGGTTAAGAAAACTCCACTAACTAAGCTGCTATTGCTCACTCAGTAAAAGACAGCGAAGACTTTTAAATGCAAAATATATGTGAGGTTCCTCATATGAATTAGTTAAACCAATATCCAATTTTATCAAAACTCCTACTTCCTCCCTGTTTGGTGTCTGGCTCATCAACTAGGGATAACTATCAGGGGATGCCACCTGCCGTAAAGGCCCATCATGTTATTTTAAACTGAAACTAGGTGACTTAGTGGGAGCCTATCGGAAAGACTCCTTGGTAAACTTGCTCTTAAGTGTGCAAATAACTTAGAAAGAATACACAACCTGAACATTTTTAAAATTTCTTTTTAATTCATAAGCATCGCCATTATTTCCTTGTGATGTATACAGTGTAAAAACAAGCTACAAATTTCACTTTTTAAAATAGAGCATCTGGTAGAATTACAAATGATTAGCAACATCCATTTCTTCAGAACCCACTGTCACCTGGCAAAATGTTGTTTAAGTTCTTGGAAGATAATAGGCCAGTGGTTAATAGGAAGGCGTATTATTACTGAGATCGGTTTGGATTTCAAAGACAAAAATCTTCATAGGAATTTTATTTGTAATCTTCTGAAAAATACCTCTATAAAAGTCTCAAGTCTATTAGTAAATCAAGACTCTTTAGGGCTGAGAGCTGTGGTTATGAAATCCTCAGATACCCTCTAGAGTTTAGGAATTGGCATGGCTGCCACTGCTATGCTTTCAATTCCACACTCATCTGTTCCTCTGCGGATCCTGAAGTAGCCATCCTCCCCCCAGCTGTTGCCCCAACTGTTTTTAACAAGCCAGTAATCCATCCCAGAAGCTAGGTCAGTGCCATAGCCAATAAGCAGAACTGCGTGATTAGTCAGCTCAAAAGGGTTGAAAGGATCTCTCAGACCAGTGTGCTGATAGATCCCCTTTCGGTAGTGTAGAAAGTCATCATAGACTTCAAAAGAAACGGCCATGGGCCCATGACTGACAAGCTCATGTTTCATTAAAGCTTCGTTACAGCCCCCGTAGAAACCTCCGACATAGTAATAATCAGAGGAGTAGTAGCGAAAGCAGTCGGCCTTCACCTTGCACGGCGAATCTGTGGCTCTGTAGGGGAAGCAGCCTTCTTCCACTACCCCAAAATCTTGGGCATACTTTCCTGCGATGAGATAGGGAAAGCCACCTTCACAGCCTGAGGATGAACAGCATGCACAGTTATTAGAAATGGTCCGTTTCCTGCACTTCTCTATTTTAGTTAATTCAGCTAGATGTGAAAGTTGAATTAGCCTTAACGTCACTCCTTTCATCCATCCATTAAGCCATCTAGCTAGCCATCCTATCACAATTATCCATTTAACTGAGAGTTATCTAGAACCTAAAGTGGGAAGGAGCTATAGCATAGTGGTTAAGCAGGCAGGTTCTGAAGTCCAGCTACATGGGTTCAAATCTAGAGTTGTTTGAACTTCACTTCTTTGTACCTTATATAAATGGAAAGAGACACAGTATAGTAGTATTTACACTATGTAGATTATTTAATTTATTTATTTACACTACTTAATCATTTACACTATGTAAAGACAAGGAATATGTATTCAATAATGTTAGCAACTGTTATTCTCTAGCCAGGTACTATAACTAAGAACTTTCTCAAAAAAGTTCTCCGTGATTACCCGCTGCAGAAAATTCAAAATTAGGCCCTTGTCACCTTCCTTCTGTCCTGGACCTATTACACCAATCCATAGCCTGTGCTTTTTTCCTCACCAGTATACTTTGATTAGTGCTTATGTAATGGTCTATTTATATCAATTTATCTCACTGTAAGCTTCAAGAGGGAAGGGACTAGTACACACATTACAGCTTCTTGGGTCTAGCAATCACAATTACTGACTTTTAACAAGTACTCCAGAAAGAAGGAGAAGATCACTGCCCACTGACCACAATAACCACTCACCACATCGTTAAAGGCTGTTTCAGTGGTGGGTTAGACAGCTTTACCATGGTCATATCTGGGGTTGGTACTAAAAACCCTAAAATTGGAGTAATTCTAGCAGGGTCTTCTGTATACATTACCTACAACCTGCTCTGGAAGAATAAGTGTAGAATTGAAGCATTCTCCCAGAGATAAATCAGTGTTAGTATGGTTTTAATAGGCATGTGCTCATGAAGTAAGATCTTACAGCTGCAATTCTAAAGGCGAGCTGTGTGCCCTTCAAAGAGCCACAGAACCTCTCTTTACATTTGTTCTGGGCCTGTTAACAGTAATGGTACCTCTTCTACTTCTTAGGGTTTTGAGTCTGGCTAAGTGATGACTGTAAGAGGCAGCTAAGATTCAGAGAAGCCCTGATGGGGGCACAATTTAGATAGCTCGGCATTGGTTAGTCAGAACTATTTTAAGGAAGAGTCTCGCATGCCTCCTGCTACTTAGCTGGGAGGGTACAATAAATCCCATGAGAAGCATGCACTGGTAAGTGATGGCCCAACCATGCACCCAGCTTGTCTGACTACAGGCACTCTCTTCTTTCCAATATATTGTCCTTTGTCTTTCCCAACTACACACCAGAAAAAAGACAGGCAATTGTGCTTGTAAAATACATTTACCTTGAGCATACTGGCTGCAAGACACAACTTCCTGAGGACTGAAGACGGGAGTTTGAGAATTGTTAGTTTGTATGCGGATTCGTGCCTCCAGCATTCCCATAGAAGCAAATGAGTAGCAGCTCCCACAAGATGCTGGTGATAAAAAAGAAGAGACCTTTGATGCATGCACAAGGACTCATAGATAAACATGAATGGTTGAGGTACACAATATATTCCTATTGACCAGTGTTAGTGTTGTTCATAAGAATCAGCACAGCAGATCTGGTCCACAAACACTACTGTGCTCACAGGCAAACATTTACAGGGACTTTCCTTGTGACTGTTTAAGAATTAAAAAAAAATAACCCTATTCATTTCTGAGAGTTATTTAAAAGTATTCTGAAAAATGAAGAAATGATTTATGTAGCTGGCTGAGGCATCAGACTGAGGAAAAACTGGGGAGAGGAGATACAATTAGGTTGAGCTTTGAAATACCTTAAAAGCAGCTTTTTCCAAAGGGTGGTGGGTAGAATTAGTCCTATGAACGGCTCAGCGTGTATTACAGAGCTCCATTTTACCAATGTTAAGGTGACAGAATACAACAAAGCCTAAAAGAGACAAGCGATTTGATTCTAACAATGAACATAGGACTTAAGAAGGGTAATAAGGAAGTGAGAACATGAGGCAAATAAGTTGTAGTGAAGAGAGCAGAATTCGAATAGGTTCTAATGTCCACTGCAAGGAGCCTGGTACTAAAGTGGTTAAGTACTTGACTACTTACTGAAAGGTCAGCTGTTCAAATTCATCAGCTACTCTGGCTGCTCCTTAGAAAAAAGATGTAACAATCTGTTTCCATAAAGATTATAGCTTAGGGGAGACAGAGTGTGCCACCCCATCAGACTTGACTGGAAAACACTCATAAAGGCTAACAAACAGACCATGAATTATTTATAGGCTTTTCCATTTTTGTCAGTGGCTTTCTTTTTGTTATTGTTATTTTGTTGTTATTGTTTTGTTGGTTTTGACTTTCTTTGTTGTTTTGTTTGGCTTTGCCTGGTTTTTGCATTTATTAATGTATCTGCATGTCTATCTAGATAAGATAGGAGGAATAAACAATTCAGAGATGAAAAGAATGGGATCAATGGTTCTGGGGGGGATACAGGAGAAGGGGAGGTGGGATAACGGAAGTGAGAGAAAAACCAATCCAGGAACAAGGGAACAACAAATGAACTAAAGTCAATGGAGAGACGGGCATATGATGCCTAGTGGGGCTCAATCAAGGGCAATGTAGCAGCGAAGAATTACTAAACCCAAAAGAAGGCCGAACACAATGGTGAGACAAGAGGAAAGTAAAAGGAAATAGAAGAAAGAACCTGGAGGCAAAGGACATTTATAGAGGTCTAATTACAGGCATGCATTTATATGTAAATATATTTATAAAGAACATGAGGGGAATAGACCTATGTACTTATAGCTATATGTTAAGAATTAAGGTTGCAGATGGACATTGGGCCTCTACTCAAGTACTCCCTCAACAAAAGAACACTTTATTCTAATAATCGGCATCCTGTGATGCTCACCTTCCCAACATGATCGCTGAAGGCAAAATGGCTGCATAAGTAAATGTGGTGAAGAAAGCTGATGGTGCCCAGCTATCAAAAGATATAGTGTCTTAGGTCTTAAAGGCTTGAAGATAAACATGTGGCCATTTAGCTGAGAAGCAACAAAGCTCACATGGAAAAAGCACACTGGCCTCTGTGATCACGAGGAGTCAATGGGATCAGGCATCTAAGACCCAGAATAAAAATCACACCCAATGTGAATGTGTGTGGGTGTGTGTGGGGGGGAGTGGCATGAAGTGGAGACACAATGCCCATCTGTAGACAATTGGACATCCCTTCACAGAAGGGTCACAAGGAAGAGATGAGCAAGTCAGGGTGCAGTATAGCACTGATGAAACACACACTTTCTTCTAGCTCTTTAATGTTTCCTTCTCCCCACTATCATGGCCTCAATTGTATCTTACAAATTGGATAGGACCAGAACATACACTCTGCTACAGATAAGAGCCTGCAACACAGGGAACCCAGGATAGATAAACCCCTCAGAGCCAACAAGGAGACTAGGGAAACCAATATGATTAGGAAGGAGAAGGTGAGGGGAGAAAAGGAGAATTAATTACAAGGATCAACCTATAAGCCCTTTTCAGGGGGATGAACAATGGAAAAGTGGGTGAAGGGCAACATAGGACGATGTAAGATATGAAAATAATAATGTATAACATCAAGGGTTCATGAGGGAGGGTGGGCGGCAGAGGGAGAGAAAACGAGGAGCTGATATCAAGTGCTCAAGTAGAAAGAAAGTGCTTTGAAAATGAAGATGGCAGCATATGTGCAAATGTGCTTGACACAATGGATGAATGTATGGATTGTGATAAGAGATGTAAGAGCTCCCAATAAAAGTATTTAATAATAAAAAAGATTATAGTTTAGGAAGTACTGTGGGAAAGTTTAAATCTGTCCTATAGGCTTGCTATGAGTTGGAGTTAACTTGATGGCAACCAGATTTTTTGATGTTGTTGTTATGTCTACTCTACAGCTATAAACTCCTTAAAATGCCTCCTGTTTCCAAGAGAGGAATAGGAGTAGCTGAGTGGTGGTCAGGACAAAGGAAGAACACAGTTTTATCTAACACTTGGACATTAAATACAATACACATTTGCTTAAGAAGCATCTGCTATGCATTTATTTTGTATCTCAGAACTCCAAACCCACTGCCATTCTGGCTCACGGCAACCTAACAGGACGGAGCAGAACTGTCCTTGTGGGCTCTGAGAGTGTCACGCTTGACAAGAATTGGAAGTTTCATCTTTCTCACTCTTTCTTGCTGTTTCAAAGAACACACTCACACTCTCTCTCTCTCTCTCTCACACACACACACACACACACACACAATGTATTGTATTAGAAGAAAACATTTTGAAACATATTTCTTTTCCTACATGTTCCTTTAAAATATGTGTACGTAAAAGAAAGAAATATACATGTGAAAATATGATTATATAGCAATACCGAAACTTTCACTTTTTTCAATTATAGAAAATTTTCACATCTTTAGTATTGCATAAATGAACTCCTATGATACTAATCCCAAGACTGGTAGTTTGAAACCACCAGTCACTGTGGCAGAGACAGCCGAAGCTTTCTGCTTCCATGAAAAGGTACTGTCTTAGAAATAGATCACTAGGAATTGGAGTGCATTCAATGAGTGATTTTTTTTAATATGACCTTTTTCATCTCTGCCACTGATATGAATTCTACAAGAGGGAAAGTCTAGGAACTGGAGTTAAATCCAGTTCTACATATATAATACATTATTCATATTACCAATATATTAGTTATCACAATAATTAAGTGGCAAGCACTCCCATATGCATGTAAAGTAAGAATAATGAATAGGTACACAATTTAAAACAAACCAGACTCATTTGACATAAAGAGAAGTCTGTTCACTTTAGTTAATCTGAATTTAGTTTTTTAACAACTTCCTTCATTAGAGCGAAGCACATTCCAAGGGATAGTATGCATTCAAAAATATCACTGGGGCAGGGGGGTGGGGGACACTGCTTCCCCTTTCTCCAGGCCACTTGCGATTCGTGCTCTTTCCTGGGTGCAAAGGAAAGCCAAGACACTCCATGCTCAGCTTCCGACAACAAACTCTTTTTGACTTTTTTTTCCCTTTAACTAAATTGAATTCCCTTGAGTTTTCACAGGAAATGTGTTTTCTTCATTTTGGTACCTGACAGTAAAGAAACTCGGCATGTTTAAAAGTAGAACAAGTCAAGTAATGAGTAAGCAGATAAGTTACTTTCAGAAAATACAGTGAATTCAATAGAACCGCCCAGCCTGAACTTGTTCAAAATCTGAGACAGGTAGAGGCCTTATGTACCAATATGAGTTTCTTCTTAATTATTCAACACTGCCACAAGGTCTTGGGCCTAACGTCTACTGGAGCTCTGATTCACAACTGCCTTTTTTTTTTTTTTTTGCGGGGGTAGGGTGGGGGGAGGAGCCAGAAGTCGAAGTCCATTCTGTGTTTTATTTGTTTTGATGCATTACATCCCTAGAAAAAGAAGCCTGGGATTGTCCCTCCCGTGTGTTTTCACCTGGCTTCCTTGTGGTCCACGATGCCGGCGGAGGTCGTCAGCACGATAAACCTTCACCACTGCTTTTATATCTGATGTTTCTAGAATTCTCCTCCTTAGAATGTCAGAATTACCAAACAGCTTTGTTGTGGCTAGGTGTTGCCTAGTCTGTTCCGACTCACAGTGACCCTATAAAACAAACACTACCTGGACCTGCACCATCTTCACCATGGTTCTTAAGTCTGAGCCTACTGGTGCAGCCAGAGTGTCAATCCATCTTGTCAAGGGTCTCGTCTTCCCTTCTGCCTCTCTACCTTATCAAGCATATCCTTTTCCAGGGTCTAGTCTCTCTTGATAACATGTCCAAAGTAAGTGAAGCAAAGTCTCACCGTCCTTGCTTCTAAGGAGCATTCTGGAACTATTACCCCACCTCCTGACTTGACAGTGAGTAAGCTAAGATTCAGAAAGGAGCAGTGATCTGTCTGAAGTCAGGTAGCGAATAGACAGTAGAGACTACTGCCTTAGCATCTCCAAATGCATGTCTAGGGCCCTTTGTAGTTTATAGGTCTGTGTTTACCTTAAAGAACATTCAGATTTTCTCTTACTTTGAATCTTTTTATTCTTAAAAACCATCCAAACAACACTGCCATTAAGATATCTCTTTCAAATGATGAGGTGTCAAAGAACTGGTTGATAGACAGTAAATAGGCAAATCAGTGTTATTTTCCTAGGCTTCCAAAACCAAATTCATGGTCAATTCCGACTCACAAGGACTTTATAGGATGGGGTTCTAGATTTCTCCTTCAAAACCTCATTTTTCTCCCTCAGATTCCTAGTGGGTTTGAACTGCTGACCTTGCAGTTAGCAGCCCGACTCATTATCCAGTATGCCAGCTCGGTTCTTTGGTAAATAATGCAGTTAAAGTGAGTTTAGAAATTCTCTACTTCTGGGCATCTCTCTTGATCTCCAGAACTCAAGTAAATAATTTTCTCCAGTTATTAACCATTAAACTCCCATCATCTGACCACTAAGTCCTGTGGATAAAGCAAGCCTCAGTACATCAAGGGTTCAGAAAGGACTTGGTTAACAGAGAAATCACAGGAATGAGGAAAGAGGATAACCTTCCTCAAGTCCCTACCTTTTCCAGAAGACTGTCAGTTGTCAAAGTAATTAATGCCTCTTTTCAAAAGACAGGGTCAGAGTCTGTATTCTAAAAGAGCCATTTACCTTCAGAAGGTTAGAATGCAAGAAAGAAGAATGAGTAGTTATGGCCCAGCTGGAGTTTGGCAGTAATCTCATTTCCACAATCTCAAAAAGACAACTTGATTTTTGTATAGCTCAACTCTCTTGAGCTTCCCTCTCCAACAGCGGTGAACACACTGAGAAGGGGTGGAGATTCTATATGAGCTAGGATACGTCACTTGACCTTTGGGGCAACTCTTTCACTTGTGGAAGCACAAGGGAAGTGGAATAGACAGTTCAAGTCTCCTGCATGCCAGCTCTCATAATATAAACAGTATCAAGACTTAAATGAAATTGTTTTGAAACATTAGGGATATTCTCTGCAGGTCTTAATTAAGGTGACCCCAGGAGACCCTCCCCTTCTCTCTTAAACATGTACTAACAAGTAAGACAGTATAGCCAGGAGACCCCCCCAAAAAGTCTACTTCATCCACTTCCCCAGCTCCTTCTCCCTCCCACCCTTCAAGTCCACTTAGCTATATGCCTACTGCATAAGTTGTTTTCAGGTATAAAAGCAAAACTTCATTTCCATCCCAGCCTTTCTTTTGTTTGTTTGTTTTGGTTGGCTCTCTAAAAAGAAGAATGAGAACTCCTTTAACTAAGGCTAATTTGGAATGCTGAGTTACTAGAACACTATTATTCCTAAAGCTAGTGAAAATTCCCCAGGACAAGAAAATGGTGTGATTTCCTCCCAACACAGGTACCAAACACCAAAAAAATAGTCAAGCGGGGAAACTTTGACTGCATTATTTTCTCAAGTATCTGAGACGATATTAAAGTTGAAGGGTCCATTTAAGAGCAAGCAATCCATCAAAGCTTCAAACTATATAACATTCCAAGAATCCAGAACAGTGGAGACAACAGTAGTGTTTACCCTGCCTACCAGAAAACTATTGTCAAAGGATTTGGCATTAGTCGTTCTAATTTCCTTTTCCCAAATGAGTGTCTCCTATCACTAGTTAAGCACACCGCTGGGAGGCGCGCGCAACTAAGCTTTTCTGTTTTCTCAAATGCTCCCACTCAGTTCTAGAAACACCTGATCAAATGGGCTATCATACTGTACTTGAACTTTTTGCTTCCATGTCTTACTGAATTATCAATCTCTAGGACAAGCCCTTTCCATTCTCTGTAATTAAAAATTCCAATGCAGTAGGTATTTGATAAACAACAAATGCCACAGTACAATAGTATGGCTCACATTGTTGAGGGCTGGCCATTTGCCAAATCCCGAGCTCAAACCGTGGTATGCACAATGTGCTTAATCCTTACAGGCAGGCACTGAGCATGTGTGTTCAGTGATGAACTAAAATTTAATTCTCTTTCACAAAAGAGAAGGATCTCAGGGCTTACTCTTCTCCGAATCGAAAGATTCCTAGAAGTACTGGTGCCAAGGAAAAGTTAGGGTGCGTCTCCCTGTGTGAGACGATGAATAGGAATCTTTATGACATCGTGTTTCGTCAAAGCAACGAATATTCAGAATGCCCCACAAGAACTCTATGCTGAGCACTGAGAGAGGCTGGTCATCAAAGGAGTTTTAGGGAAAGGGCAGAACACATGTAAATGTATTGTCCTCTCAGGAGACACTAATCAGAATGTTTCCAGATAGAAATTACTACACTTATAGTAACAAATCAGTCACGTGTACTATCATCATCTTCAAAATGAGCTTACAAGTTGTAAACCTAAAGAGTGCCTACATGATGCTGAAGTCCTTGCCAGCAAAAACTTAGGACATCAGCAAAATTTGCTGTCAAGAGCAAATAGAGGAAGAGTTATTAAGCCAGTCAACCTATACTTATCAAGTATATGAAAATAAAACCAAAAAATGCAATCAAAATAGAAGTTTTGACAAACCTAGGATTTGCCCCTTGATTAGGAAGCTAAACTCATACTTACCATCAAATACAAGGAGGATTCAAAAAGTTCCTGAAAAGCAATTACTGTCTTTTAATTCTATTCTTTCATAAACTTTTGAAACCCCCTTCTGTTATATTCTGGTATCAATTAAATAAAAAAAATTCTTAACACAGTTATAAAAAAATGTACTTTAAGAGGGAAAAAATCTAATTTCTGGGCTTATGTAGTACTTAAAGAATAAATGACAGAAATGGAGGCACAGATTAGGAAGCAAAGGAGGATTCCAGAAATAACTCAATTTTATCATCTAAGTCAAAAGAGTTATTCCTGGTTAACATCTTTTTAAGAATCACATTTAAAGGAGAATAAGCACTTATATTTATTACAGCACTAATAGCTAGATGCAATTGTTTGTTTCCACGTGAGTCACTCTTTAATGGGATAGTCTTTACGTCCAATCTGTTTCCTGACACTGGTTTCATGGGTTATGTACTGAGAAGATTCTCAGAAAACACTGAGCATGATGCAAACCCAGTGCCATGGAGTCAATTATGACTATGGAGACCGCACAGAGCAGAGCAGAAGTGCCCCGAGTTCCCAAGAAGTCACTCTTTAAGGGAGCACAAACCCTCATCTTTCTCTCGCAGAGCGGCATGTCATTTTGAACTGCCAACTTCGCGGTTAGCAGCCTAATGCACACCCATGCTCTATTAATGAAGTTTGGTATGAATGCAGAAGGAAGAAGTGAGAATTTATGGTCATATTATATTTTTCACTCTTCTACTAATGTGGAACATGCCCATTTCATCTCTTAATCCCCAGAATCTATGCAGGCATCTGATATATAATAAATACTCATTAAATATTTCAGAATGAATTAATAAAAAATAAAATGTATACCTTGATTTCGAACAGGGCTAACAAAGTTGTTACCATGAACATTTCTCCAGTCCCAAGATGGTGGTAAATGTAAAATCTTTTGCTTCATTTCAGTGGTCAGGGGTGCCGGTTTGGTCCTAGGATAGAAATACAAGCTCCATAAAGTGTATAGTCGTTTCTTTGAGGGATCATTTCCTAACCGCTCATTGCATGATTTTAATCACTTGGCAGGGATTCATGCCCCCAAAACATTTTTCTCATGACTATTTTAATGTGTCTTGAAATAAATTTTATGAATGTCTCTCACTATCCATTTCTTTTTTGTCAAACAGTCTTTTCCTCTTATGTAATGATAATGGTTTTGTACATGCTTATTTATACTGTATGCTGAGAAAATTACACAGGAAGCTGGACTATATGAAGATGACCATGGTGTCAGAATTGAAGGAAGGCTCATTACAATCTGTGATACACAGATGACATAACCTTGCTTGCTGAAAGTGCAGAGGACATGAAATATTTAACGATGAAGAGAAATGTAGACTACACCTCAATATAAAGAAAGCAAAGACTCTCACAACTGAGCCAATAAACAACATCATGATAAACTGAGTAAAGACTGATGCTGCCAAGGATTTCATTTGATTTGGATCCACAAGCAATGCCCACAGAAGCAGCAATCAAGAAATCAAATGATGTAAGGCACTGGACAATTCTGGTACAAAATACCTCTGTAGAGTATTTTTCAAAAGCAAAAAGTCCTCACTTTGAGGACTGTGATAGTTACATCATCTCATAATCTGGTGTCAACTTGAGACTAGTAAGAGTGAAGGGGTGGCGGTTAGCCTGTCAATCAGGTCACAGCTTGATGACCTCACTTGGAGGTGCTAAGGAGATAAATAGCTCACTGGAGGCCAGACCCACACCCTCTGCTTCATAGTCCTGACGAGCCACATGGAGCTACCCTGATGGAGCCAGAGGCATGGAGCTGAAGGAACCACATGGAGATCCATGCCAGACCTGAGATGCTTCCATGATCACTGCATTCACAAGATTTCCCACTCACTGACCTGTGATCTTCCTGCATTCAGCGTCATTGCATCACTGTGTGAGTCTAAAGACTTTATGGACAGACATATGTGTTAATTTCATATTTATGGACTTGATCTGGAATGGGCTGATATGTTCTCTTAATGCACAATTGTTCTTTGATTTAAACCTCCCATACAGATATGAGTATCTCTGGATTTTATTTCTCTAGTCAACCGAGCCTTAACACAAGGACTAAGGTGTGCCTTACCCAAACCATGGCATTTTCAATTTTCTGGTATGCTTGCAAATGATGAACAACCAACAAGGCAGTCCAAAGAGGAATTTATGCATTTGCCTTGCGGTACTGATGAAGAATATTGACTAGACCACGAACTGACGAAAGGACAACCAAATCTGTTTTGGAAGCAGCATAGCCAGCATGGCCCTTAGAAAGGAGCATGGCAGACTGCCTCGCCCATATTTCGTGCATATTATCAGGAAGGGTCAGTTCTTGAAAAAGGACATTGTACTTCATAAAGCAGAGGGTAAGCGAGAGAGAGATCCTTAAGGAGATGGATTGACACTGGCTAAAACCATGGGTTCGAGCAATGCAATGGGGTCATGAGGATGGTGCGGGCCCGGGCAGTGCTTCCTTCTGTGGCACAGAGGGTAGGATGAGGCAGCATCAACTCGATGACACCTCATAACTACCACAACGATGGCATGGTCCAGTATCCCTACATGGTCAGACGTACTTTTCACAAGTATAACCAAGAGAGTAGAAGGATGTGAATTTGAAGATGACATACATAGAATACAAAGGAATGGAGATATGACTGATGTTGGGCTCGTAGCCGATGTTTAGATGAGGCAGTGGCATAGTTTGAACAGAAGTGAAGTAGACACAAAGAACTTCTGATATTGTGATGTTAACTACCACCCACATTATTCATGAAACATCAATAACAAGAACCCATTGCCTCCGAATGGACCCTGACTCATCATGACCCTATATAAGGTTGCTGAGTCTATACATCTTTACAGGAACAAATGGTCTTGTATTGTCCTGTGGAGACACTGGTCCCTTAAAAAACTAAATAAATAAAATAACAACTGTTGGATCAAAACAGTGGCTCTGAGGCAGTCTGCTTGACTCGCTACAATGTAAGACAGAAACAACACAAGATTATGGTGGCTGTAGTCTGGAACCCCAAAGGGGTATTCTTGAAAATTTTTCTTGAAAACCATAGGATAGTCTTGGAGGCTTATTAGGAAGAAATTTTAAGGAAATTGAAAGCTGAATTAATGAAAAAAGACCAGGAAACTTGTGCCAAGGAATTTTCTTTTTCAACATATCAATGCACCCGTGTTTTCTTCAAGGGTAATGAGGCTGTCCTATGAGATTTTCATTGGGAAACCACCCCATGCACCTTATAGTTCTTTCAGACAATAAAGAACTATAGTTTTTAGTTTTTGTTTTTTGTTTCCAAAACACAAATATCATTTCAATAAAACATGATTTGAGTCCTGCAAGGATGCCTAATTGCATGACGGCGCGGTGTAAATCAAACGCACAGAATCCTTTCCAATGGAGAAAGAGAGTCGGAGAAAACGCCTTCAGAAGTGCATAGACCCAGCTGGAGGAGGAAGTGCATCAAGCTAGACGGAGGACATGTCAAGAAAAAAAGGAGCTTCACATCTTGATATTTGTGTTTAATATTATTTTGCAGCAGTACTTTTTGACTTACCCTGGTATTGATAAGTAAGAAGTTTGTTTTTCTTTCTATTTTTGGATGGACGTTAAAAGATGAAGAGAATGTGATGTTTCCAGGAGACAAATTTGACAGCTGTCAGCAAGTTGGGGGTGTTTAAGGCAAAGGAGTGACACAAAGGAGTAAACAAAAGTAAAATGAAAGAAAAATTCTAAGCAATTATGGGTTGTTTTGTCTGAAAGCAAATAAATCAAGGTCAAGATAGTAAATTTATTTCTTATTAAACGTAGATGAGTTCACATGTAGGCATGCGGTAGTAACACAATTATAGCAAGGCATGAGAGAAAACTGGCAGCTCCATTAAATGTGTAAGAATTGAGACCGGGTGGAAAGAGACCAAAGAGGATCCGAGAAATAGAAGACAGGGAGCTGACCCACCAGCCACAAGATGGAGTACGTAAAGCCCCAAGCCCGGGTGTAGAAGATGGGAAGGGGGGATGGAAGTGAAAGAACCCGTATATAGGTTTGGAGAGAAACAGAGGAATAAGGTACATATGGAACCAAGGAGAAGACAGGATTTTAAAAAGAGATCATGTAAAAGCTTTACCGTGGGATGACAAATAAAACAGTAGGCAACACAGAGGAGGTTGGGAGGAAAGATGCGGTTCAGTAGAAGTATTTGTATTAGTGATAAGGAAATGTACTTTATTACCTTGGGATCCTCTTGCTGTGACCACCACCTCTCCTGATCATGTCTCTCAGAGTAAGAGTCTCATATTCCAGGTATGCGGTTGCAGTCCAGGATTTCTGAATGGAATTAATAGCTTTCACAAAGTTGTGGTCATATTTGTAAAGCTTATTAGCATGCCTGTCAAGAGAAATAGGACACTGTCAAATATACGCTTACTAATGTAAATAAACTCAAACAATCATATTCACAGCCACAGAGCGGATTCCGGTTCATAACAACCCTAAAGTACATGTTTTCTAAGGCTGTAAATCTGTACAAAAACACGCTCAGACCAGGTGGAACAGCCGGTGGGGTTGGACCACTAACTGTTGAGTTCACTGTCACCTGCTTTAATGAGTGTGCTACCACATTCCTCTAATACAAACAGAATTCAGAAAGGCATTCTTAGACTTGGTGCCAAGCTGGAAGTGGTATTCTCTTTCAGGAAGGTACTTTTGTAACTCATGATGAAATACAATGTCTGCTGCTCTCCCTCTTTTCTGATTGTGTAGGATGTAAAGGTATGCTGTAGAAATGTTTAATGTGTGGGGGCAGAGGGGGATGGTGAGGGAAAGTGGTTGTCCCATACTATCACTCAGTTATAACCATAGTTGGCATTTAAAATGTATTTGTAGTATAACTATGCATACTTCTATAAAAATTTGCTAGTTCTGTCAAAATATTTTTGTTTCTTGATTTTTAATATAGTAACAACTTCCACATCATTAAATAATCTTCTAGAGTTTTTTAATTGAATAGACTAGCTACAAAATGATGTACTATCATATATTCAAAAATTTCCTTGTTTTAGAACAATTATTGAGATGCTTATAATCTATCACTAGTATAAAAAAGTGCTTCATGGACGGAATAGCCTGACACATTGACTTTTTTTCCCATAGATGACATGAGCTTTCAGTGGCATGGAGAGTAAACAAATGTTAAGGTTTTTGATTAGAAGAGATGTAAATAGATAAAATATACAAAGAACACGTTTATAAAGCTGAAGAAATGGAGTTGAGTTTTCCATTAATCCGCACATGACTGTATGCCAGTCCTAGAAATGCTGGCCCTCATGGTATTACTCACAGCATGAAGCATCCTGTCATTTGTTTGAAGTACGTCCCATTGTCCGAGATCTCCCTGACCTTTCAGTCATGCACAGTACATCACTCATAAGCCGGACCAGTGCAAAATTTCAGGTATATTGTAAACGGTTCTTTTTCTTAAATGTAGATGTTTGTAAAAAGAATATTTTCCTGTAGTTAAGGAACTAGGCAGAACTGAAAATAAGCAACCATGTTAATACTGGTTTTTTTTTATCATAGTTCTTTCCTTTCCTGCTTTTTAAAAAATGTAAAAGCAGAGAAGTAGCTTTATTAGACATAATGTAAATCTGCCTATATCACATTTGAAATGACACTAACAGAAAGCCAAAAATAAATTATGTATTTACTTCTTTAAGTAGAAGAGTAGGTTTTACCTTATAAATTTTTATCTTACAGTATTTTTCATTGGTGAGAGAAACTATCTCATTGACAGAAAGTGGGCTGCCCCCCTTCTCACCTTATTTAACTTCCTATGTTCTAACAGTCAGCTTACAGATGATTTACAGTAATAAAAAGATGCCATCGTCAGTTTTACCTATTATTTTTAACAGATCCCAGGAATTTCAAAGTAATGTACTATACTATGGTAAAACAGATCATTATGAGTTGGAAGAGTTGTTGAAGATAATTCAGAAGATAATTCATTTTAAATGTGAGCCAGTATAGGATTGAGCACTCCAGTTAGTACATGTTCACTAAATGCAATAATGTGTGAAATATCACAGAAAGTACAATAGTTTAGAATACACCTTCTTCACTGCCCTGGAATTGTTTCCGACACATGTAGCAACCAGAGAGAACAATCGAGACCCGCTCCTTAGGGTTTCTTAAGCTGTACACAGTTAAGGGAGCAACCAACCTCATCTCTCGCCTGCAGAGCAGCTGGAAGGGCTGAACTGCCAACCTTGAGGCTAGCTGCTTACTGCTTAAATCGCCATGCAGACAGGGCTCCCGGAGAATGCGCAGTGTGTTATAATCAGCGAGGAGAAAAGTGAATTGCTTAGTAAGAAATGTGTTTCTCAAGGGTCAAGCCAGAGAAAGTAACTGAAAAACTACACACGAAATGGAAGCAAAGGACGATTTCAGGTCTTTCTCAGCCTTTCCCAGGTAATTCTGATGGATCCTCTTGGACCCCATCGCCCCTTTGCTTCCGAGTCTATAATTGTGAGTGTTGTCAGCTGTTGAGTGGCTCACACATTTACACGTTTAGTGTATTTCAAATAAAATTAAAAGGTTATTTATTACCCATTAGCCCTATTGTTTACCTTTTTTCTTCCAAGGACAGAAATACCCTGAAATTTCCTGTTTGTGAGGTCTAAGTTACTTAAAGTAGAGCTAATTTAGCAAAAACAAAAATAACTGCCTACATTTTGACTAAGGATTTAAATTTGCCCTACTTACTGCCTTGTTTAAAATTCATGTTAAATTAGAATTGCTGGTATATGTTGCAACATAATCATAGCCATCTACAAGTAGATGCAGCTTGTTACGACATGGTAACTAATAAAATAATTTATTCCACCCCATCTTTGTTTGTGAGAAGCCTAGGCTAGTGGCTACATGTTAGGTTGCAACCCCCTGGTCACCAGTTTGAAACCAACAGCAACTCTGAGGGAAAAAGACTGGGCTTCCTACTGCTGCAAACAGATACAAACTCAGAAACCCACAGGAGGGTCATGGTGAGTCAGCACTGACTCGGTGGCAGTGAGCTTGGTTTGGGGTTCATCTTAGTTTGCAGAGTGGAGTACAGTTTATTTTTTTTACTTTGCGCTGCCCAGGGTAAGTAGTGCCAGGGTAAGTACCACACCTCTGTGATCAGGGGCGGGCTACCAAGTACCGTATATACTCGAGTATAAGTCCACCCGAATAGCAGGTGAGGCATCCAATTTTACCACAAAAACAGCATTAAAAATGTGCTTCAAACATAGTATATATATATATATATATATAAAGTGGGTTCTCAGTGGGCTAGTGGGCCAGTTAAATTCAAGGCAGAGAAGCCCATTCAGAAGGTTCTAGCAACTGTATTTGGGGGCTACAAAGGGAGAAATCTTGATAGATATCTCAAAGAACAGAGGATAATCGTGGGGATTTATTAGGAAGAAGACATTTTTGGTAAATGGAAAACTATATTGGGAAGGAAAAGTCCAAGAACGTTGTGCCAAGTCTTGTAATCCATCACAGCAGTGTATATCTGCTGGTGCTCTGTGGCCAGCAAGGGAAGTTCCCTGGTAATTTCACTGGAAACCTTATCCCATCCACCCTGTAGCCAAGATCTTGCCCCTTCAGACTTCTCGTGGCTTCCCCTACTCAAGGAATAGTTTAAAAGAACAGAGTTTGCGTCCCTCATTGATGACATCACTTCTATTTTGAAGTGATGGGAGTCGGAGAGTAGAACAGTCTGAGGAAGCAGGAGAGAGAGAGCAACACCGTATCCAGAAGTGTATAAACCTAAATAGGGAATTGGTCAAGAAACAATAGCTCTACAGTTTATTATTTTTTGTAATAAAAGGTCTTTTTTAAAATAAAGGTTTCTATAGTTTTGGTTTATTGTTTTTTAAATAAAGGATTCTATCATTTTGTAGCAATCTTCTCTAACGTACCCTCTTCTTACTCCGCAGTAAGATTCATTTCTGTCACTCCTAATGGAGTATGAGGTTTTAGTGTTGACGTTTCTTGGGTCAGGTGCGGGATTTCCAAGGCGCACTGTCTGACTAGTATCACTGAGCCTCTTCGGGCTCTCTGCTTTTGCAAACCCGTGGAAATAGTTTAAGGCAAAGACCTCTGTTATCTCAGCTCTGCCCCCTTTCACTGACAGCCCATCAGGTTCTATTGTAGAACTTATAGAACTTACGTGGATTCTTGCAAGGAAAGGCTTGGTTTCCTGTAACTATCTGGAAAATGGGGCGTTTGCGGCCTCAGAGATGAAGCCACCTCCGTGGATAACTGCTCACTATATGGACAAATATTTGGGTTTCTCAATGTTCATATTCTTCGTTGTCCAGGGCAGTTTGAAAAATTAGCGACCACTTTGAGATACTTTCTAATCAGGGAGACTAGTATATTTAAAGCCTAAAACAAGAGGTTAGATCACTAGCCAGCTGAGTAAATTAGATGAAACTGCTTACCGACTTAAACATATGTAAACTATAGCAGCCTCTGAGATCTATGCTACACTAGATAACTCGATAGACAGCATTTTTTATTGCTAACTTATAGGGTTCACTGAGTTGTGACTAACTCATGGAGAACCTATACTATAAGAAATATAAATATGTACAAAGGGCAGAACATTTGAAAGGGTTATTAAAAGAAAAAACAGACCCTGAGAGTGTTAAAAGTCTCATTTAATGGGGCTAAAAGTTTAATGGGTTAATTTATGAGACTTTTAAGACTTACAATGCAACTACCGTATAAAGCAAAAATTTGGTTAAGAATATTTTTTTTATTAATGGATTGAAGAGTTAATTTTATTCTTCATTCAAACTGCTTCAAAGACAAGGGACTGAGAACAAATTCCTGAACTGAAAACCAAGCCACATTGTTCTGAAAAACAACTAACATTTTTATCTTTAAGACCTTTGGTTAAATAACTCAAGTATGACTTCTTGGTGACCTATGATAAATTTTTGGCAACTCTGAAACTTCGTTGAAAACCACAAAGGATTTGTTCCTGTTTTATAAAAAGAAAAGTGATAAAGGTCCATTTAAAATGTTATTAATGACATGGGATGTGTTATAAGACACACCAAATTTTCTCTGCGTGTAAAATTTAGGTCAGTAATACTTTCCTGGTATTAAACAACAAGTACATAATACTATGTCATAATTTTATTATTTCAATTGCCAATGTGGTCACCACTTTGTTTCCTTTGAATATAACACCACCAAAGGCGATCGCTCTAAATGAGAATTTACCTAATTTACCCTGGGGAATTTTATTATTATCAAGTGTTTCAGAACCATCAGAATTATGGTATATTCTGAGTATGACATTATTCTCAAGATTTCCACAGGTCTTATCTGGAGCTCTTTGAATAAAGTTACCATATATACTCGAATATAAGCTGACCTGAATATCAGCCGAGGCACCTAATTTTACCACAAAAACTGCATTAAAAATGTGCTGAAAAACCCGGCTTATACATGAGTATATATAGTAATTATTATTTTTAGAAGTATTTCTGTCTTAAGTTTATTTTGCCTTCACTCAATTTGTTTTGCTTTGCTTTACTTGTATAAGTAATATTAACCAGTTATTTCTCATTTAAGAATTATTATTATAACTCAATCACAATCTCTTATATGATGTATTGTCAGTTGTAGTCTCTATGCCTGTGGCTAGAATTACATTTGTAGGGAGTTCTCTGCTGAGCTCATGGGAAGAATTAAGATGGGATGTATTATGGGTCTACTTTCTTGAGGATGTGAACCTAGTTACCACCCTTTGTTTCCTTGAGATTATGGTCTGCTCTAAGACAAAAGCCATGCTCCATTGATTCTGAGCTAGATGGCTGCTTGTTTATCTTTAAGCCTTTAAGACCCTAGACACTATATCTTTT
>NW_022105611.1:5366193-5367604 GCF_000313985.2 Echinops telfairi | reverse complement strand
ATTCTGTGTGATCACTGAAATGAATGATTGAACTGAGTAGGAAAGGAGAAGTCCTGGGAGGAAGGCTTGGTGCTGGGACGGGTAACGGAATGATGCAGGCTGGAAGCAGGTTGGTCCTCTGCCTTGTAGCACCTGGCCTAACGCGTATGTGGAGTTGGACTCTCCTCCTCTACGTAGCTGGAAGTCAGGTATGGCCTCCTCTCTGTTTACACAGGGGCTGGTCCAGAAAGGCACGGGACCAAAATTCACCACATATGATTGGATAAGCTAAAATAACGATCCTAAACTTTAAAAAAATACACTCTGTTTATTTGTTAACTGCTTCCTTCCCCCCAGGAGGTATTTTTAAAGTGCTGCTATGGCATTTTTTTACATGTTGCTTAAAAAAAAAATAAAATCTCAGCACATTTCTAAAAATACCTCCTGGGTTTGGCAGTGATTAGCAAACAAATATAGAAGCTAGGTTATGTATACATGCATATGTATAAAGCACATAATTATATATATAATTATATATCTCATATAGAACATGTATAATTCATATATATGAATATATACATATAAGCCCAGTACAAGTTTTATATAAATATTGCTGATACTCAGTGTTCCATTTATCCCCCTTTTAAATATAAGAATCAGCTACTTCAGTAACTAATTAACATTATGATGGCAATAGAACACTCTAAATCAGGGCTTTTTCACCTGATCCTTGCTATTTGACTAATTCAAAATGGCACACCTTTTTCATTACATAGCTCTAACCTGTAGCCCAAGCTTTCACCCAGATGAATTAACAGATGTAATATGGGACAGATATGAACTATATATCTGTAATATACCATATTACAATTAAAGATATATAAAAATATAAATTATATTTGTCCCATACTACAAAAACATTTGTCCCAAGGTCAAATATGAACTATTAACTGATTTACACCTATTACCTGACACCTTCATTTTCAGAGCTCATTCCTTCAGTTCTGTGTGTCAAGCACATTAGTCAAGTTTAGCTGTGTTTCCGAACATTGGACTCCACATACATTTATGCTGGTTTCATAAGCTTTCACTAGTAATCATGTTGTATAATTATTTGTCGGTCTCTTGGGACATGCTTCATCTTGATCTCTGTAATTCTGTCCTGACTGAGAAATATTTTTCAAATACAGCCTTGTCTGTTAAGACGCTCTTCAGAACTTCAGCAAGAAGAGTCATCTAGTGGGGGCTTGATCAAAAGGAAGGAACACACAGACTGAGCATTTCCAAAATGGAAACCCTCATCTCTGGACCTAATTGGAAGGATCAGGAAGGACATGCACTCTGAGGAAACAAAAGTTCTTTGTGTGAGTATTTGCTCTTAGGAAGAACATGTCGGGGTGAAAAGCTATTTGTTAGTAGGAAGAATGTGCAA
>NW_022105611.1:5336921-5365319 GCF_000313985.2 Echinops telfairi | reverse complement strand
GCACGAGTCTCTATCTGAGCGGTATGCCTGATCTATCTATGAGTCTGAGTTTTATTTTCTCCCATTCTCTCTAGAACCTTCTAATGTGATCCTTTTCAGAGCAGTTGGTAGGATCAGTCAGGCACCACCAGTTTTCTAGCCTCGGGGTTGTGAAGACTATTACTTGCAAGATCCATTAGTCCATTGGTTTGTGTCCATATCCGTTTCAATATTCAGTCTTTTTCTTTCTTCTGGATGGAGAGAGACCAATCGCAGCATCTGTGATGGCTGCTCATGAGCTCAGAGACCCCACTTGCTAATCACCAAATTAGGATGTAGAGCATTGTCTGTGTACGATCTTATACCAACTGGCCGTGTTGTCACCCGAGGTATGGTTCCTGTTCCCGCAGGCCCAACGTGTTCCCTCAAGTCACTCAGGCATGTCTGAAAAGCTTCCATGACTTTGCCCCACCCCATTACAGCACTAGATTCGTAGGTTATTTGCAGCAAAGATGAACACACATAAATAAAGTCCTCTGTCAATTCTCTCTCATCTATCATCCATCCATCCATCCATCCATCCATCTATCTATCTATCTAGCTAATCCTGTTCAGGCTGAGTATCTCTCCAAACCTACTGGTCTATCACCACTATTGCAGGAGTGTGTAAATGACAGGACTGCCCGTTTCACTTGCAATAGTGTCTTCCTCTGCTTCTATGATTTTTGGTAACCTCCCTTTTATTGTATATTGCCTTTTCACTTTTTAGACTAGTCAGACATTTAATAGCAAAAGGGTTGTTCATGGCTGATTTTTCAAAAGTAAATTTCTAGGCCATTTCTCCCTAGGTACCAACTACCAAACTTTCAGTTAGCAGAGGGCACATTAGAATGACCACCCATTGAAGATCAACAGGGCAGCCTTCCCAATGACAACGTTCAGAGGGTCAGGAAAGAAGAAGGGATGGAGACATGAAGCACAGGGAGCAAGTGAGATAAGCAATAGCACATTGAAGGGGTTGCAATATCTGAGCTGAAACAAAATCTGTATGCATGGTTGGATAGAAACCTTGATGATGTAGTTTGCAAACTTTCACCTAATTCACAATAAAAAGTTTTTGTAAACTTCACTCTGATAAGTTACGTTCTAAGAATAATTGTAGAAAAGAAAGGGAAGTGTCCACGACAAAACAATTCTAGGAATGAATGGAACGAAAGCAAACAGAATTTGTGGACAAGCTGTGGGCAGCCAATCAAATGAAAGGGAATTTCCTAGGCGTGAGACCTGCATCAAATATATAGGGTCCTTCCCGCACAGCTCTCTAGCTTTTTGCTTTGGATCCTGCATTTGGCTCTCATCATTTGCCATTTGATTCTTGACAACTTATACTGATTGTGGATTCCTCAGTCTTTGCCACTCGTGAGCCTGAAGTCTGTTGTATGACCTGCCAACAAGTTTCATCCAGCCCCTGCAGCTACCGGTGCCAGGAACCATCTCCAGACTGATGTCAGGCCCAAGAAGCTGAGAATTGCCAGTCTCTACAATTGTGTCAACCATTTCTCTGAATCTCTCTCTCCATTCATACAGAATGATAGATGGCTGCTATAGATCAAGGTTGCCAATTTAAACCTCACTGGTTTTGCTTTGCTAGGGAATCTACTCTCAAACAAGTAGTGACTCAATGCTAGGCCTTTCTCCTGTGGGCCTGTTGGGTGGTTTCAAATTGTCAACTTTTGGTTAGCAGAGTGCCTTAACCATTTGTGCTACCAGAGCTTATTTATCTAATCTAAATGTCATAAAATTTTCTGTATTCAAGAGTTAGCAAACTTCTTTTTAAAGGGATTTCAGACTATATAAGTTATATATCATAACTACTCAACTTTGTCATGAGTGGGTGAATGTATTCCAATCAAACTCTATGAAAAGACCTGTACAGTTGTGAACCCCTAGATGAACAGAATGGGTGGGCTAACCTGAAAGGTAGAATTACCTTAGGCAGCTGACTCACTGGAGATAAGCTCATATTTAGGAGCATAGTTGAAAATGGAAAGGCTTAAACTTCAAAAGAGTTGGAATTGAATGATGGAGTTCACCTTTCAGTAAGCCACATGGACTGACATAAGTGTCTGTTATACTGCTAATCTGTACAGCTTGCTTATATTGGTAGTTCAAGACAGTCTGAGGTCCATATAACTACCTCTGTTGAGAATCCGTGTGAATTTTTAAAATTATTATTTCTTTTTTTAAATCATTTTATTAGGGGCTCACACAACTCTTATCACAATCCATTCACACATCAATTGTGTAAAGCACACTTGTACATTCATTGCCCTCATCATTCTCAAAACATTTGCTCTCCACCTAAGCCCCTGGCATCAGCTCATTTTTTCCCCTCCCTCCCTGATCCCCCCTCCCTCATGAACCCTTGATAATTTATAAATTATTATTTTGCCATATCTTGCCAAGTCCGATGTCTCCCTTCACCCACTTTTCTGTTGTCCGTCCCCCAGGGAGGAGGTCACATGTAGATCCTTGTAATCGGTTCCCACTTTCCAACCCACCTTCCCCCTACTCCCAGTATCACTACTCACACCACTGGTCCTGAAGGAATCATCTGCCCTGGATTTCCTGTGTTTCCAGTTCCTATCTGTACCAGTGTACATCCTCTGGTCTTGCCAGATTTGTAAGGTAGAATTGGGATTATGATAATGGGGAAGGAGGAAGCATTTAGAATCAGTGTGAATTTATAACTCATTCCTCAAGTCTCTGCTCAAAGCTCAATTTCAGGGTTAATGCACGGCGATCTAGTCAAATTAAACTCAGAGTAACCTTATAGCATACTGAAAGAAAGGCTGATGACATTTCTGTCATTTCAGAGGGGTGTGCTATTCTGGAAGGTTTAGTTAAAGTTATTTCTATGGGGATTTCAAAATACTTCTGGAAAATTGGAAATGAAAGCTAATGCAAGTTTCCCAGGAACTTTATGCAGCCCCCTCATATTACGTTGTAGTTTAGTGTGCCTTGGAATGCACTTTGGCACCTTGTGACTCCACGTGACAATGGCTTCCTCTTGGCTGTCCTCTTCACAGAAACAGATTGCTGGTTATTTCTCCTATGGGTCGACGAACAGTCACATATGAGTAATCTCACGTGGTTCCAACATGGAGGCTTCTGATTGCTTGTGTGTGCTTCTCACTGGCACTGGCTCTTCGCCCCCGGTGTACGCGGCTAAGCCAAGCCAGGTGGGCCTAGGTCAATGTCCACTCTCCACTGATTTAGAAAGCCGTCAGGGAATAGTTTACGGTTTCTTGAGAGCACCTTTGTACAAATCATGGCATACACAACTAAAACTATGCTATACAAAAGAAATTGCCCATTGTCGCAAAACAGAAAAGTTAAAAAGTAAAAGAGAGCAAAGAAGAATATCCCAAATGCTCAAAAACAGGGCTGAATATATAAAATATAGGTATGCATCATTTAACATCCATAACACTTTCAGTAAAATAGGCGTTTATGTGACTTGGACTGGTGTGAATTCCATTATTCATATATAGTACATATATTTGTCAATATTCAACACATAGTAAACCACTCAAAAACTTAGCTGGCTCTCTGTTAGTGCCCAAAGCCTTGAGGTTTGGAAACTTACACCTAGTTATCCCTGGGTAAGCAGGGCCCTCAGAAGAGGCTGAGAGTTGAAGTGGAGGGGCTGAATTTAAGCAAGCGCCAGCCTGTGATGTGGCTGGGTAGGGCATAAACCAGGGGCAGCCATAAAAGACACCGGCCACAGCTTGTCTGACTTGTTGCTCAAGGAGTCCAGCCAAGATGAGTAGCTGGGGAGAGCTGAGCTGCTGCTGTCTTAGTACAGCAAACAAAACACTGCCCCCCCTCCAGGCATCCTTCCAAGAAAGCCCACTGTGTCTGTCCCATAGATAGATATGCAATTGGATACTGTCTGAACAGATGTATGGAGCACAGACCTGTAAAGGGAGTGCCTAGGTTGTAAACATGATCCATTTTTACTGTGCCTTTAAGAATATGTCGGGATTTTTAACCTAGATCAGTCACGGCTGAGGAAACGCCACTGGACCTGGCTCAAAATGTTAAAGTTACAGTGAAATGGAAAGATAACCGGAAAGGAAAAAATCACTGGCCAAAGCCTTGCTAGAAATGTAATTTCCCTTTCACAGGTGATGGGCAGCGTACACACTGCATACCAAGCACAGCTCCTGACCTTGGACTATGAGCATATCTCAACACAGGGCTGCCCTGCTCAGGTGGTGGCCTCCCACTTTAAGATGGTTGCTAAGGACATCCCTTTGCATGTGTATCACTCTCCCCGTCCCACCCACAATCCAATCTGACGCATCAGGCCTCGGATAGAACTCTTCAGACCCTTCCAATTGCAGGGCTTCAACCATGATTTTTACCACTCCAGGTATCATGCCAAATCTGCTCCTGTTTCCTTTACTGGGCCCTCACAGAACTAGTTTAAAGCACATGTAGAAATTGCCCTTAAGTCAAATGTTCATACCCTGGGGGCTGGCTGTATATTAATATGAAAAAGTATATGAGATTTTAAGTGATGAATGTGTTTTATAAAAGAGAAATCAACAAACTGGGGTATGCTACTTGTATTTATTAACATCATTTTACTATAGTACACCTTTACCATATACAGCTATACAATATTTGTATATTGTGTATGGCTACTTTCACCCCTCACAGAAGATATAGTTGTAAAGGAAAAAGTAAGACCCACAAAGCCTAAAATATTTGCTATCTTTAAGAGAAAGTTTGCTGGTGCCTGCTGCAGGACACTGAAAAGAGAAAAACCTATCATGTATGATTAAGAAGAAAACTATAAAACAGTCCTTACTTTGTAATGTAATTGTACAAAACTTTTATGAAATACAATTTTTAATAGATAAAAAATTGAAGAGGACGCTGGATGGGTTTGGAGGGAGGTTATAAAATGAGGACTATCATTTACCTTCATGACACTAACCATGCCTATTTCCTAAGAAGGAGACTCATAACCTGCAGTCTTATAAGGAGTGCAGCTAAACCAAACAACCCACTGCCATTGAGTCAATTCTGGCTCAGAAGGGCCCTACACGACAGGGTAAAACGGTCCCTCTGAGTTTCTCAGACAGCGACTCTTGATGGGCATAGAAAGCCTCATCTTTCTCTCTAAGAGCAGCTGGTGTTTTCAAACTGCTGACCTTGCGGTTAGCAGCTCAACTTGCAACCACTACATGACCAGGGATCCTCAGGAGGAGCTGCCAAATGCTGTTAATTTTGATCAGTCTGGTATGATGATAGCAATTCCAGAAAACCATCATTTAAATAACATATTTTTATCTGGTAGAGCTCTTTCATTTATGTATTCAACATATACTCATCATACAGCAGGCTCTGTGCATTGTGCAAGATGCTGAGCATGCAAGCATCTAAGTATGGAGGTGGCCACTGCCTTTAAAAAATTAAGAGCTAAATGAAATAAATGTGCAAGTAACTCAGAGCACATGTTGTGGTTGAACAAGCTAACCATATTTGGAGAAGCCAAGAAAACTTCCTCATTGAAGCAAAAATCCAGACCACAGATGAAATTGCTTTCCCACGGAGTCAGAGGCATTAGAAGAAATGGGCCCCACGTGTGTCCTCAGCATGGTTTGGCTCACTCCAGTCAGCACAACTTGGTCATAATTATAAGCATGATGTGAGCTCCCCCTCAGAGGGGAGCGATGGTCTGTTATCTTCAGTGGACAGGGGAAATTATCACCGGACCCTAACTCATTTCCCCACGGTTCTTTACCATGCTTATTTGCTCCAGGATTCTGTATGCATCGACAATCTTGTAGAAGTAGGACCTTCCACTTATCCTAAACTTCAAAAACATTTTTCAAGTTAATCCTAAATCTCAGAGGCTCAAGAGGCTATAAGAATAATATCATTCTGGGGAGAGCGGGAGGGAAAAGAGCCCTAAAGCAAGAGGCATGGAGGTGACGGTGGCTCACAGTGACCTGTATGGCACAGTGCCACTGCCTCACTGGGTTTTGTGGGGAAATAGGTAACCTTTCTGGTAACAGACTGCCAAATCTTTTCTCTAGAAAAGCAGCTGGCTGGTTTGAATCACTGCCTTTTTTGTTAGCAATCAGATGCCTAAACCTGGAGTCACCAAGCAGCTTGAATTTACAACCAGTGCCTCTGAGAACCAAGCATTATTCCCAAGAATGCACACCACTACTTATGCTCTGTCTTCCTCGCAAAGAAACACGTTGGTCAAAAAGGTTGGCCAATTGCCCAATCATCAAAAATACCAAGGAGAGATACTGAAAAACTAAGTAGCAAAAGTTTTAAATCCCAGTTTGGAAAAGGATTTCAGTTCTATTATTTGAGCATCGAAAAAAGCCTTGGGATAAAGTACTGCAAACAAAAGGGGAGGGATTCAAATATTGGCTTACAGGCTACAAAGGTCATTGTTTGTCCTTTATATCTTTAAAAGAAATCCTACAGTCTGACGGTTAAGTGCTCTGCTGCTAACCCCAAAGCTGGTGGTTCAAGCCCACCCAGCATCTCCACAGGAGAATGACCTTGCCCTGGGTTCCCTCTTGGCAGCTCTGCTGTGGCACATGGAGTTACTACAGTAGAAACTGACTTGAAGGCACCTAACAACAATGCTTTAAAAGATAAAGAAGATTAAGTGACCCTCGTGAGCCAGTTCCATATGGTCAGCGAGCTCTGTAAAGACTATCTAAACTTCAAAGAAGCCCACATGACCATGGCACTGTTCGGTAAGCCTTGGACTGCTAACCACAAGATTGGTGGTTCAAGCCCATCAGCCAAAACATGAAAGATTGAAACAGATGGAGCTGTCTATTCCACAAAGATTTAAAGCCCAGAAACTATATAGAGTTCCTATGCGTTGGGAGGGATTTGATGGTAGCAGGTTTATTTTATTTTGAATTTTAAAGGTCATTATGCCTATTGGTCTTATATCTACTTTAGTCTTGGTACTACTCATATTAAGGGCTTTTGATAAAGGAAGGAACATGGTGTAGGACTTGGACTCCCTAAATGGAAACCCAACTCTGCCACTTACTGACAGTGTGATACTGATGAGTTATTTATTCTCATTGTAGTTTCATGTTCCTCATCTGGAAAACAGCGATGACAGTAATAGACTCCCACCTTATAGGTTAGGTTTATATAGACCAACACAATCAACTTCCCCCAAAATCTATCAGGATGTTCTTTCTAGAAGAACAACAGCATCATGGGCACAGGAATGTTTGTCTATTAAGTACCTAGGAAAGTGTTCAGCACTGAAAAGGAACTGGTGATTATATGGATAAGATCTAATCTCCTATAAGAGAAAAAGAACTACAAATGCCAAGTCTTGTTCCAATGGTAACAAAAGAAATGGAAATGCCTGCATGTATACACACTCTCTGCTTAGTAAAGATGTGGTTCAGCCGAGACTTGTGTTGTTAGATGCTGTCCAGTTGCTTCTGCTTCACAGGCACCTCAGATCAGAGGAGAACTGCCCTAGAGGGTTTCCTAGACTGTCCCTCTGCTTTTCTCCTCTGGAACAAGGACATCACAAGACCCGATTCCCTCTTGGGTCTGGCATTATTTCAGAACAGTCACTTTCCTATCCAAACCTTATTTTACCTATCTGTTATATTGGGTGACCTAGAAGTCGATGGCCCAGTGGGTGACACATTGGACGGATAACTGTAAGTCCAGCAATTTCAAACCACCTGCCCCTCCACAGGAGAGAGACATGGCCTGATATGGCCGAGAGGAGGTAGAGTCTCAGAGACCTACAGAGGCAGTTCCACTCTGTCCTGCTGGGGTGCTTAAGTTGGAATTGATTTGATGGTACTGGACTACCAGAAGAATGAGTCCAATTTGTCTTTGAAGAAGTACCGTCAGAATGTTCTTTAGAAGGATATCCTTAATAGGATATTGTAGTAGATTTCATTTCTTGAGGCAGGCTGTGTAAATATCATGTGTTTTGTAAAAAACCAAAAACAAAGCAAACAAATATCTCCAGATTCCTTATGCCTCAAACCTAAATAGTGGTCTGATGGCTTAAAAAAAAAAGGAGGAGGAGGAGGAAAAGAAGAATTGACATGGATTTGGAGTCTTTCGGGGCAAACAAGTTCATCTCACACAGGAGTGGAGGACAGAACTTCATCTCCAGTGCTCTGGAGGACAGGTTATCAGGAGAGACCACGCCAGAAGGACAGCAAGCTTGAACAAGTCATTGAGCACCAGTTCTCAACCCATGGGGGTCGTTCCAGTTCATAACAGTAGCAAAATTACAGTTAGGAAGTAGCAATGATAATGTTATGCCTGGGGGGTCACCACAACATGAGGAACTGCATTAAAGGGTCGCGGCATTAGAAAGATTGAGAACCACTGTCACAGAGGGTTAGCAAGAAAGAGAAAGACCCTCAATGTGATGGATTAGCAGTGCCTGCAACAGTGGGCCCACACCTAGCAATGACTGTGACAGGGCCACAGTCCCAGGTGTGTTTCATGCTGTCGGACACAGGGCTGCTGAGCTGGAGCAAACTTGAGGGTAGTTCACAACAATAAAGTGTCTAACGGCAGTTTACTTATGCCTATCCTTATTTCAACAAGTAGGTCATTTTATAAAATGTAAGAAAGTGCCAGTCTAGTATTAAGGATGTACTATCTCTTGATATGCTTTTTCAATATGCCCTTAATTGCTATACATTCCCCATAGTTCCATTCTTCAATTTCTGATTCACCGAATCAACTTTCCAATTTCATCCCGGATGGCACAGTGATTGAGTCGCTAATCACGATGCCAGGTCGGTGGTTTGAACACACCAGTCCCTCCTCAGGAGAAAGATGAAACTGTCTGCTCTTGTAACGATTTGAAAATCTCAGAAACCCAACAGGCAGTCCTGCTCTTTCCTATAGAGTGGCTACGAGTTAGAATCAACTCAATGGCTTTGGGTTCTTCTTTTAGTAGTATAAACTATTGAAAAATAGAATCGGTTGGGTTATTTATTTTTCTTGTATCTCTTAGTTAATTGTTGTTGAGGAGGAAGAGGGATCAATTAAGGCTTGTTCCATAGTTTTTGCACTTCAGAAAATAGCAGATATTTCAATACTAAATTCAGGAAATTCACTGGCTAGGAGAGAGGTAAGTTTAATAAAAAGAACTTTGGCCTTTAAATTCCAGTTCTATCACTCATTTATGTATTCTTTAGCAAGTCATTAACTAGTGATTCTCAATTTCTTCACCTGAAAGTAGGAATGATACCCATGTTTTATGGGATTGTTATGAAGCAGAGAGATAATATTGAAATTTATAGAATCTATGTTTAAAAACCCTAAATAATGATATGCACATCACCATCAGTTATAAGTGGGATTCAAACTTATTTGAATCTTCATTCATGTCTTCAAAGAACTTATATTCTAAAACACACTCAACTGAGCAAGTAACAATGAACTCACAATGAACCCTCTTTTGCCAACTCAAAAGCAAAACCATTCAGCAAATTCTGACGTAGAGAGCCTCTCCTCCCAAAGATAGTAGGGAAAGATTAATTTTTGGAATACTGTTAAGAAAATATTATAATTTCCATTTCTACATATTCACAATAGGAAAATAAAATGGAAAAAAAACTTTCTTTAATATAGAAACCATTGCTTATGTTCTTACTCAGTCCAGATGTGGTCAGATGGTTACCTCTCCTATACAATGTGCCAGGGTGCTAAGTAACTATGAAATGGTGATACTTCATTAAATTTATTCCCTTTTATAGGTTAACCTATTTAAATTGATAAATGGAGTCCACGGCTTCAAATAATTCCTGAAAATAATTTTGAATTTCCAAATAATGATGTACACATTGATGGCTAATCTTACATTTTCTCTATTTCTAACCATAGCTCAGCCCACGGTTCTTTCAATATTCTTCACCAGCACCACAATTCAAATGCATCCATTTTGGTCTTCCTACTGAAAGTACCATGGACTGCTAAAAGGACAAACAAATCTGTCTTGGAAGATGTAAGGCCAGAGTGCTCCTTAGAGGCAAGGATGGTGAGACATCATCTTACACACTTGGGCCATAGAGTCAGGAGGGACCAGTCCCTGGAGAAGGAGATCGTGCTTGATAAAGAGGAGGGGCAGTAAAGAAGAGGAAGGCCTTCAATGAGAAGGACTGACACAGTGGCTGCCGCAATGGGCTCAGGCATCGGAACAGTTGTGAGGCTGGAGCTGGGCCAGCAATGTTTAGTTCTGTTGTACAGAGTTGCTATGGACGGGACTGACTAGATGGTACCTGACAGTGACAACAGCCTGAGCTCTGAGAGCTACGACAAGAAGTAGAATGTTTTTAGAAAAATGTTTTGAAACATTTCCAACAAAATACATTACAAAAATTCTAATGTTTAAACTTAATCAGTCATAAAAATTATTTCTTGGTAACAACCTTACATCAAACCATGTATTAATGAAGCATATTATTTTGCTTTCAAATGATATCATCTTGAGATAAATTTTGGTAGGATATCCTTTTATACCTTTAATAGAATAAATGTGATATTACTAATTTAATCACTTAATATTACTTCGCATGCTTTAAACAAGCATATTAGCCTAACAGTCCATGCCTATAGTTTTTAGAATGTGAATATTCATATTGTGGAATGCATAAGAATAGCTAGAAACTTAAGTCCAGCCTACACCCAGAAGACTCATAATTGCAGGAAAGAATACTATGCAGGAAGTTGAGTAATTTAAAGACGAACCATAAATCTAGAGTTAAGATATTAAAACAATTTAGAAAAAAAGTACTAACTTGATATTTTGCCAAGCTCTCCAGAGAGGACCGTATCTTTTCTCAGCAAGAAACAAACGCCCCTAAGTCATTTGCAGGACCAGCTCTCGTGTTCTGCCCACTAGCTAAACGGAACGACTGATGTAAGAAGCTGGAGTTCAGCGAGTTGTGCAATGGCCAGGAAACTGTGAACAGCAGTTGCAACGAAGTGGCTTCCAGAATTTTACTGAGAGACTTGGTAGCTATGTTTTCAATTGAAAATGAAAGGCCCCCAAGTTACTTAGTCCTCGTCCTGAAGAGTTTAAGCCAAATATGTGCTCGAGGACAAGGGCTCTCTGGCTGAGATGTCTGTCATGCCACTGACTGCCAGCATTGATTTGACATATCCAGCTGGGTGGGTGGGGGTGGGTGGGTGACCCCTTCCTCTCGCACCGCTCCACGTGAGTCCCTCCCAAAGCTGCACACTCAGTTGATGAAGAGCACCTTCCCTGATAGGAGGATTGTCCTTGAATGTGCTCCCCAGCTAGAACTTCCAAACTAGCGCTCAAGGTTCAAAAGATACGCTCTAAAGATAGGAGAATGGCAATATTGCACTCAACAAAGTAATCAAAGGTCCTTGGCCCATTCCTTATTTATTCACTCATCAACTCTTAAATTTGGAGGCTTAAAGAAATGTTATGCTTGTGCTCTGAACTGCACTAAATAGAGATGAGGCCCAGCCTTTACCAGCCTGAAGGGGTTCTCCATGCTTTGGGGAACCACTGCAGGCATGAAGCATACCATTTCCCTTGACCAAAACTCTATTTAACTTTGAACCCTAATTGGGACCTCTATCTCCTCTGCTATTGAGTTGATTTGACTCAGAAATCCTATTAGACAGAGTAAAACTGCTCCGCAGGGTTTGTGAAAAAGTAAATATTTATGGAAGCAGACTGGCCCATCTTTTTCCAATAGCTGGTTGGTTTGAACTGCCAACCTTCTGGTTAGTATCCCAATGCTAAATCCGCTGTGTCACCAGGGCTCCATTTGGGTCTCCACAGACATATACAAAAATGAGAACATACAAATTTAAACAGAATAAAATTTTAAATCCAGTTTGTTTTCAGCTACATCATTCAACAAAGCTCTCAGGACCCAAAGACCAATGCTCTGGTTTACGTAACTGAGGCCAATCAAGCCAACAATGACAGCACAAAAATGCATTTTCCATTGACAAATATTTATTGAGGTCTGCTATTTGCCAGGTGTCATGCTGTACATACTTAAAAGAATAAAACAGTTTACAATTCAAATATGATCTCTGCTCCATGGAACTTAAAGAACAGAGGGGAAGATCACACATAATGATGGCCTGGAGATTTAAACATTATTTCATTATTATAATGTGGGCCATCTAACACAGATATCTATAACTTGATGTCCATGAATTCATCTCTTCTACAATCAAAACAAACATTTAGACGCAAAGTTAACCACCGAGACAGAAAGTTAAAAATCTAAAGTCGAGAATAACTTCAGGAGAGCGAATTTCAATTACATGCTCAATACGTTCTTATGTAACGGTTGCTCTGGCACTCAGCTTGAGAATCTACAACTCTTCTGAAATCTGGAGGCAAGAAAATAGGTATTTTTAGAGCACAGACCCTAAGGCGAATGTGAAGGGCTCAAAAAAGTTCATGGAAAATGGAATTTAAAGATAATGGAATTTTCCCCCAAACTTGTCAAAGCCCTCTTGTACAGCAGCACTCCTGATTCGTGCCTGCCAAACCTAAACCCAAGCCCAAACTTGCTGCCATCATGTCGATTTCAAGTCACCTAGAATTATTTTCCTGTAATCTGGAATACTTGTGAAAGACCAGCAGTTCCTGTTTTGTTTACAAGGACCTAGAAAATTCGAGGTGCACTAGGTGTTGAAGGGATCAAGACAGATATACAAACATTGGGACTGGAAATAGATGACATGATAGTATCAAACATTCACAGGGCAACGAAGTAAATAGAGTTACCTGCACTGGGAACCCAGATCACAACACTTTTCCCTCTAACGGAGTTTCACTCTGGAGGTGGGACCCAGGCAGGTCCTAAGTGATGAAGAATGTGTCAGTTCTGGAGGAGAAGACTGGTATAGTGGTTATGTGGAGGACTGCTAACAGCAAGGTCAGCAGTTCAAAACCACCAGCCAACAGTTCGGGAGAAAGATGAGGCTTTCTACTCCTACAAAGTTATAGTCTTGGAAACTCACAGAGGCAGTTCTACTCTGTCGCACAGGCCCACTCAGTTGGCATCAACTCAATGGCAGTGAGTTAGTGAGAGGTGAAGAAAGAAAAAAGTATCCAAGTTTTTATATCATATTTGTGAAATATAACATGCTCAGAACAGCACATCAGAACTTCTCAGATGGTATAAGAACTCTGAACAAATAAAGAAATCACCCAGATAATATAGTGTAGGTGGAGTCTCATAGTTTAGGCTTTTCAGGACTGGGTACTGCTGTTGTTAGTCACCCAAGAGGTGATTCTAACCCAAGGCAACCCGAGGAGATTAGAGTAGTGGCATGCATTTGCTTTAAACCAGCGAAGAAGGAAATCAGTCATTGTTTAGCAGGAAAAGGCTAACACATAGCAATCATTGTGAATAGTGTGATTGAGAGGTCCATTTGTCAGAAGTACTTAATTTGGAGTTTATAAAGCTCTCCATTTTTTAGAATGATCAAGGAAAGGGGAAGGTAAATTTTTACCTTGACTGAAAGGACCTTGGTTTAGAAAATGAAGTGATTTGGAAACTTAGGTAAGGGAACCTAAGCTTCCCGCCAATAATTCCCTAAGATTTCAGTAGGAGCTAATGCAGTTCATACATCACCAAAGTAACATTAATGATACATATGGGCTGAAAATCACCAGAAAAATCAACTCAAATGTGACCCAAATACCATAAGTTCTTTGTGAAATGGTTGTTCTTTTGTTCTTTAGCTACAAGGAAGACCTTAAACTTGAAAGGCTAAAACTAGAGTTTCCATATTTACAGTCATGTGACTTTAAGCAAAATGCTAATTAGTCTGAGCCTCATTTGACCTCTCTGTAACATAGAATTGCTATTATCTATAGGAAGTTTTTAGTCAGGCAAAGTACATCAAATTCTTAGCACAGAACTTAGCACCTACTAAAAACAGATAATTAACCACGCCATCTTTATGAACAAGCATCCTATCGGCCTGCTACTTTCAGCAGACCCTTCATGAGGTTGGCTACCTTTTCAACAGTGCTCCAAAGGACCTCTGGCCATCACTAACTTAGAGCTGTGTATCACAAGTGATACTTCATTTTCTCCGTACCATAGGTTCTGAAGTTCCTCCAGGTAACAAGAGAAACGGAAGGTACTTAGGAATTAGCAACTTATCTGATACAATGAATAAAATGAAATATTATTTTTTTTTAAATCAAATCATAATCCTGAAAGATCATTTCCATGCAGGAGTATTCAAAAGAATTATAAAATAAGTTAACACGTTGCAAAGATTTCCTTTGATTAAAAGGCTGACTGGTGAAGCCATTAAAGACTTCCTTTCTTCCAGAGATATACATTTTTATTTTTTCCTGTGTAGATTCTGGTGTTTCACATTCCAAAATGGTGATTACTGCCTTCAAGGAAGCGTTCCGGAGGGCAGCTGCCTTCGAAGGAGGTCCCGGGGCTCCTTTGAAATTTCTGTGCAAATAGAAACTGCAGAACAGACTGTAGCTGCGAGGCCTCTGCTAGTTGCCAGAGGTACATAGGTTGCTGTGCTGCTCTGCCTCAGAGTCACATAGTCTGTCCTTTCGTGGCTGGGTGGCTTTAAAAGAGCGCCTCAGCAGATGCTCTATTTAACAACTACAAGACAATAAAAGCCAGGGTTATAAGCTCATAAACACTGGTGCATTTAAGTACAGTTACATTTTCCTACCTCTGGGATTTGGGGGTTTGTACATGGAGGCATTAGGGCGGGGATCTGAACAATTCGGTAAAATGGAAGGAAGACTATCAGTGCCAGACTGCTGGTTAGAGGTCGTTGTATGGGATGGTCCATCCCGAAGGTGACATTTTGGGAAGCTTGTGTCTCTTAGGGCTTCTATAAAGTGGGGTAAGGCTTTTAGGTGTATTTACTGTTTCCTTTGGAAAGGTGTGGTTATCAGTTATAGAAAATGTTCAAAAGAGTAAATGATTTCAGGAAATACAGAAGCACATGACCTTGATTTACTCTATTACCACAGGTATGAAAAAATACCGCCTCCATCTTTTCCCCCATCACTCAGCCTTCTAAACAAATATGCTCAGCCAGTGTAGGGGTGCTTGATGTTTTCAAAGGTTTCACTCACTCAATTTTTTTAAAATGAGTTTTTTTCCCCCCTGCCTTGTTCCACCTATTCTTCCTCTAGAGTCCACTGGTACAATGTGACCCACATAATTATTTTTTAAAAAGCCAGCATATTTCACAACAGTGTCAGCAATCAGGGTTTCCACATGCATTCCATTAATGAAAAATGGTTACATCACAAAAAAATGAGAAGCATAAAATGATTTGGTCAAATTAATCAGTAATGTTCAGCATATTAATTAAAGTTCAGTAAAAAATGATTTGAGAAGCTAGTATTTTTTTCCATGCTACTAAGACATTCATCAAAAGCTGACATTCTCAAGCAGAATACTTAAGCAACGTTTCCTGCACAAGTAGCCAACATGCGTAAGAAGCACATGCAGATGCACTTGAAAATGGACTTTTATGGTATAAACCTGAAATGATTTTGAAATGCATTTAGTAACTAGGCTAACTCTACCAACCTAGGTCTATTGTCATGTATCCCTCACACATTCTAAATGTGAGCTTAGTTTTCCTTAGCTTCATATTCCCAGGAACTAGACTATTTGTCTCATTTATAGTGTGTCAGGGCTTATCTTTCATACTAGCTGGAGAGTCTCCCAAATGATAATGAAAAGTGAAGACATTTAGGGCAGATTTTTATAAACAGCATTACAAGATTAATTTACTTTTTTGTAGGAAAAAATAAACTGATTTTTGGGAAAAGTTGCTTATGGTACTTTCCTCCCAAGATACCCACCATAAAACATAATGAAGATTCTGAAAAATCCTAAAGTTAGATTATTTGACATGATGTACATTTTTTCAACTAATGAAAAGAATTCAGGAGATAGTTTATTATTTTCAACTCTCATGCTCACTTTGACTGGTTATTAAGGGTTGCTTTTTTTTTTTTTTAAGTTCCAGTGTGCATTATAAAACCTGAAAGGGTTTTACCCACGTCACTAAAGGTCATTGTTGTTAGAATAGTATGCTCTATAACGGATAGAGCATTTAGCTTTGGTTTAAACAAAACCTTTAGGAGAGGATTATTTTGTTCTCCCTAATTGTTTCAAGGTGCCTAGATCCAGGGAAACAACAAGAGGGCAGGTTTCATTAAATATTACTTTTCACTTGAGATATTCTTTCAGGAAGTCATCAATGTCCATACGCCCATCTTGTTTTCCAGCTTGATGAACATAACCTGTTTCAAGATTAGTAAACACACCTGTCCTGAAACCATCAGATGCCTAGTAACTAGTCATCTTGTGGTTGTCTTGGAAACGTGTAGGCAAATTTTATGGTTAAACTTTAAAATGATTTGAATACGTACTGCTTTTTAATACAAACGTCCAGTCAGAAAATGTTGTCTTGATTTAGCAGTGCAGCACAATAACCACTGCTCCACCAGAACGCCTCTACGACGCTGTCGACACACTTTCAGAATCCTCGTTACAGTGGGGTGCTCGCCAACACAGGAAATGGTATATATCCCAATTACAGATGATCCATGAAACGTGCATAGCAATCTGCTCATGGAGTTTTCAGTTGTTTATTGTTGACATTTGGAAAAATCTCGAAAACGTTATGTGAAGAAGTGGCCCAGCTGATAAGCAATGCTGACGTGGAAGCTTTATGGACCACTACTGGCCCACTTCACATTTGGCAAGGGCTGAAACGAAAGTGAGGGCACGCTGTCAGCTCCTTTTCTCCTATCTCACTTCTAAGATGTCAGGGGTCCGTGAAGTACGAAGGGCGAGTGCTAATTGAAATGCAAAGAAGTATAAGTTTCCATCAACTAGCCACTCCATTTCTTCCATCATAATTTGGACATCTAATCTTACGGGTTCAGAGAGAACAATGATTTCAACTCCTAAGATGGAGGCAAATATAGAATGCAAGTGATCCTTCTCTTTCCAGCCAACATCCCACGCTGTGAATAGGAGCCAGTTTCAGAAAGATGGGTGGTAATACAAAGGGCTAAGTTACGGGTATGCCCCTTTCTCTGGAAAAGCCATCTTCTGCTGGAGAACAGATCTAAATTGGCAGGGCCTCACATGAGGATTCTCTCTGGAGGGAGGGAGTCCTCATAAAAAATATAAGCAACCTATGGCAACACAGGTTCTCTCTGAACCCATTTAAAACCATCTTCAGACCTTCATACTTCAAGGGTGTGGACTGAATTGGGCCAATCTTTGTTTAACTGAGCCATTGCCTCTTTAGGTTCTGGTCTATTTGAAAAGCACTTGAGTCTATTTGATGTGTGTAAACAGAACATATGAAAGTGGGGAAAAATATCATTCACAATTTTAAGTAGCAGGTTTAAGTAGCAGCAGATAAGCAGGCTCAAGCAAGCATCCTAGAAGAAAGCGATCACCTTTTCAGGCTGCCTTCTTTCTGCTAAATGACCACTGGTATGCAGAAACCACCAGGGGAAAAAAAAAAGCTTGCTTATAGAAGGAAATTAAAAGTAGTTCAATGAAGCTCACCCAGTTTGTTCCTCAGATGTGGCAAATCATATATTCCCACAGTTCCCAGTTGCATGAATAACTGACTGATAAAATCAGTGACATCCTAAGAAAAGTTTACAATGGTATACTGAGTCATTCATTATATTGAGATTAAGGATCACCATGAAAAATCAAAAGATAAAAACAAATGATAACATGCATTAAGTGCTAAATTCCGGATACTTCCCTTCAACCAAAGTATTTCTGATACTTTCCTTCAATTAAAACACTCTTAAAAGTCTAGGTCACTTTTTAAAAAAGAAAATTCTAATTGTGAGGCACTGAATCTGTTCATGAGTAGTGTATATGAAAAAAAAGTAGACCTACCACAGTAACAAAATCCAAAATTTTATATCTTAAAAAATGAACCTAGAAGGCAGAATAGAAGAAATGGCACGAGATCCTCAAATTCTTCCTTACGGTTACATAATAGATTTCTGGCTGGTCTGGAAAGTTCGACAGTTAGAAGTTAACAGCACCTAGAGGATGGTTACTAAATCCTTTGGCGTGGATTTCTCAACACATTAGTCTTGTTCTGAGTTGCAATCAGCTTTACAGACATTCCTGGCAATGTTTTTAGTGACATTGGTATTAATGACCCCAATCAAAAGCTAAAAAAAAAAAAATGCAAAGTTTCCCCAAGTGTTTCCAAATAAAATCTTCTACCTAACCAAGCCCAAGTGTCCTTTTGATGCATCTTTTTCAGCCCTTGTCTAAGCTGAATCTTCAAAGTCAAATGAGTTCTTTGTCTTAAGCTCCCTTTTCCAATCAGTTTCTTTTACTCCTTCTGAGAAACTATAGAGAAGTTAGAAAAGGTTAGAAAGCCTATTTAGTTGGGACAGTGTTTTTGTTTTTTGTCTTTTTGAGTTTTGTTTCACATGACTTCTTTCTTCTGGGCAATTTGTAAGAGGATATTGATTGTTCAATTAGGAGCTGAAAGGTTAGTGGCTCCAAGCCACTCAGAGGCACCTCAGGAAAAAGGCCTGCAGATCTGCCTCTGAAAGGTTGAAGCCTTGAAATCTCTACGCTGCACAGTTCTCGCCTGACACACAGGATCACCGTGAGTTTAAAATGACCCAGCGGTGACTGGTGCTGGAGTTGGGTTTCGATCTGCTTGGTCCCGAGAAAGACTGGGCTTTCTCTTTCCGTTCCAGTCACAGTCTCGGAAACCCACCGGGGGTTGCTGTGTGGCAGCATGGACTCAATGGCAGTGAGGTTGGTGTGGTGTGGTACGTTACACAGCCATCATCTAAATCATTAACCCGACATGGAGTCCCTCGTGCTGAGCTCATGTCATAAACCAGGCAAAACCAAATTAAAGCTTGCCAATTTCCTGTTAATCAGAATCTCCCCAATTTCTGTTGTTAACAAAAGACAACCGGTTAGACTGTATTCCAAGTCGATTAATCCTTGCAGGCCAAGTAGCTAAGGTTTCCCATAAGCTTGTCGGGGTAAAACCTTGACTCTTTTCTTGTTCTTTGGAAGGTGCAGTCTTTCAGGCTGGATGCTTCTTGATTTCCAAATCTCTAAATAAAACTTTTGCATTCTACAGAGTAACTCAGTGAAATACACTGTTTTAACATCATGCTCAACATAGAACATAAAGTGTATAAAACAAACAAAAAACAATAATATTTTATCCTCCCACCACAATAAGACAGCTATGATTAAACATTTCTATTTATTGTGTTTCCTTCCACTGCCCTTCAGTAAACAGTCAGTTGATTTTCATTTGCAGGTACAATTAAGTAATACAAATGTGTTGGAGGGCGCCAAATACACCCACACCTAGATACCTGCTCCTCAATGTAATGGGGCCTTTTGTTTGGCTGGGCACAGTAGTTTTAAAAGAAAGTTGAATCTGAATGCCTAAGAACAGGTCCATTTTGCCCTAGGCCAAATATTCCTTAACATTTCATAGAAGTTGGGTTTTACTGTCAAAGGTTCCCTCCAGAAGGGACCCTGCTGGCTGGTGAGTTTACATCCCCTTGAAGGGGTTGAGAAAGTCCATGCCTCGGGAAGAAGGAAATGGTACAATAAACAAAATGCATAGTTAGTGTGTCCTGTGCAAATCTCCAGGGGTCCAAGTCTATCCCCACTCTACCACCCAGTTCTCAAAGCAGTTAAAGGCAAAGGTGGGGGAAACGCATAGGTGTTTGTTGGGGAATGGATTATGTCTCCACAACATGACGTGTTGAAAGCCTGGTCCCCGTACTGGTGTCTGTGAGCCTTACCAGGGGTAGGGGGCATTGGGGTGGTGGAGGTTTTTGTTTTGTTTGTTTTTGCAGAAAATTATAGAGGTCACACTGAATATATCCTGATCTCTTCGTTTCTTACAAAATCTGAGAACTGACAGGGAAATAGGGGTCATACTCTCACAAGGAAATAGGTTGAAGCCAGCATCAAGGATCTCTTTAAAAGCTAAGACATTAGTGGGGCTACCAGAAGCAAGAGAGACAAGAGAAGACCTTCCCCTAAAATGCAAAGAGAGAGCAGAGTCCTGCACAGGCCCTGAAGTTGTCTTCTAGCCTCCAGCTTATGAGAAAACACACTGCTGTTCTTTGAAACCATCCACATTGTGGGATTTTTGTTACGGCAGCCCTGGGAAAGGAAGACAAACCCAAACCATGAAAAACGCTGATCTTTTAGGGGGAGATCTAAACAAAAAGAAATTAAACAAGTTTAGAGCAAGTAAGATTGTTTTCACAATTGCCTCAAAGGGAGGCTAATGCCTTGTTGCACTACATGATGTTCTCCAGGAACAGGAGGTAGAGTCTAAGGGAACGCTCACCAGGTGTCAACTGCTCAACACTGTCGCTGGAGCAATTAAACAACAATATGATGAAAGGATATCAGAAAAAGACAGAAGGAAGCCAACAGTAGGGTCAGGTATGAATCAAGGGAGATTCAAAAATCCAACTGCTTTGAAGAGTAACAATGTATGTAAGTGGTGGTACACTTCACCAACAATTGCCAGATTTGTCGGTAATAACAGGAAACTGAGTAGGCAGTGTTGTCATTTAGATAAGACATGTCAAGTTAAATAGTCGCTACTGCTTAAGTTTTGGTGATTCTTTATAAAAAAAATTCTTTTAAAAGATACATTCTAAGCTTATAGGGTAAATTCTCATGTGTACCATTGAAAAGTCTCTCAAGAAGCAGGTTGGCAGTTTTCTGGAGATAAACACCCTACCCAGCATGATTTCCCCAGAATTTCTGGAAACACCCTGTCATTTGTAGTAACATTCAGCAAACTTTCACCTAAGCAAGTGTCACCCAAAGTGTTTGACTCACTTATTATCTAAAGTAAGTTTCATCTTATCATTTATCCTTTTTAAAAAGTCTGTGCCCTATCACACTTTGAGTTAAACGTGCAAAAGGAACAAGATATTTTATCTCTATAATATGTTTATCTGAAACCACTGCATTGTGATAGAAGTTTTTAAACTTTTAAAACAATTATCTTCTGTATATTTTACTTTGCTTATTGAATGTTCTTTTTTTTTTTAAGTTTAACTGAAATAGTGCTGGGGCAGACTTTTAAAAAAAATAATTTTATTGGGGCTCATACAACTCTTATCACAATCCACACATACTGGAATTGTGTAAGGCACACTTATACATTTATTGCCCTTATCATTCTCAAAACTCGATTTCCGCTTGGGCTCCTGGAATCAGCTCATTTTCCTTACCCAACCCCCCACCTCCCTCCGCGCTCCCCCATTCCTCCTAAACCCTTGATAGTTTATAAATTATTATTTTATATTATCTTGCACTGCCCGGTGTCTCCCTTCACCCACTTTCTGTTGCCCATCCCCCAGGGAGGAGGTTAGATGTAGATCCTTGGGGCCGACTTTTTTAAAGGAAAAGTGATCAGACGAAGTTGACCTTAGATAGTAAGCAAGTCAAACACTTTTGGTGGCCCTTGTTAACACTAAGTTTGCCCAATCACAAACTGTTATGTGGCTATTCACTTAACACGACCCACCTGGCCATAGCAAGACCATCCTTGTTCATAACAAATACCTTCTTCAGAAACACAAAAGACAACTATACAACTATACATGGACTGCTCTGGATGGAATACACACAAATCAAGTTGACTACTACACCTGTGGGAAGAGACATAAAGAAGTTCAAGATCAGCAGCTAAAACCAGGCTAGGAGCTGATGGTGAACAGAACATCAATTGTTCATATGTACGTTTAGGTTAAAGTTGAACAAAATACAAACAAGTTCTCAAAAGCCAAAATGTGGCCTCGTGCCTACCCAATGTGAGTTTCAAGAACATATCAAGATCGATTTGATGCACTGAACACTAGTGACTGAAGATCTAATGAGCTATGGGAAGACATCAAAAACATCATTCGTGCAGAAAGCAAAATCATTAAAAAGGCAGGAAAGAAAGAAAAGATCTACTCTTAGTTGCAGAGTAGCTGAGGCAAATGGGAGAAATAATGAAGTCAAAGAGCTGACTAGAAATTTTCAAAAGGAAGCTTGAGAAGACTAAGGAAAATACTGTAATGAAATGTGCAAAGACCTAGAGTTAGAAAAAAAAAGAGCAAGAGTGAAGAACATGCTCAGCATATCTTAAACTGAAAGAACTCAGAAAAAATTCAAACCGCAACTTGCAACAGTGAAAGGTTCTACATAAAAAGTATTAAATGACGTAGGAAGCATCCGAAGAAGATGGAAAGAATGCATAGTCACTGTACCGAAAAGAATTAGTCACCATGCAAACATTTCAGGAGGCAACATGAGCCAATGGTGCTGAAGGAAGAAGGATGAGCTTGCACTGAAAGAATCAGCCAAAATCAAGGCTCCAGGAATGGACGGAACACCAATTGAAAAGTTCCAACAAGCTGAAGAAGCATTAGAAGCATTTACTTGGAAGACAGCTACTTGGCCAGCTGACTGAAAGAGCTCTATATGTGTGTCCACCTCAAAGAGGTGACCCAACTGAATGCTCAAATCATAGAATAATATCACTGACATCACAAGCAAGTAAAATTTTGCTGAAGATCATTCAACAATGGTTGCAGCAGCACATTGACAGAAAGTGGCCAGAGGTTCAGGCTGGATTCAGAAGAGGACATGGAAAGAGGAATATCACTGCTGATGTCAGATGATAGCAGAGAAAACCAGAAATATGTTTACTTGTGTTTGGTTGACTATGGAAAGACATTTGACAGTGTGCATGATAACAAACTATGAATAGCCTTGAGAAGAATGAGAATTCCAAAACACTGGTAACCACAGGTCAGCAGTTCAAAATCACCAGCTGCTACGAGCAAGGAAGATTAAGCTCTCTACTCGTGTAAAACGTCCATCTCAAAACCCCACAGGGGCAATTCTACTCGGTCCCGTAGAGTTGCTATGAGTTGCGATGGCAGGGAGGGACACACAACCCACTTTCACTTTCAGACATTTTGCTCTCTTGCTCTGGACCCTACACCTGCCTGACCACTGGCTTTTGGGACTCTAGCAGCAGTTTGTCACCTGATCTGATTCACAAGCTTTCAAAGGCTTGTAGATGAAGAGGCTCCTCCAGACAAACCTTTGAATTTGGGATTTGGTAAGTACCAACCTCCTCAATTCATGAGTTCTTTGAGATGTTGAAACGAATTGTGGAATCCTGGGAAATGAAAGAATATACTAAGGGGAAGCGTTCTGGCATAAGCATTTTTGGGGGATAAATGGCCATTTGAGACCTCTTTAATCTCCTCCTCAGGAGTCCTAGTGGCATAGTGGTCATGCATTGGGCTACCCCAAGGTCACCAACCGCTCCATGGCAGGGAAACAAGGCACTCTACTCCCATCAGGAATTACAGTCCCAGAAACCCACAGGGCGTTTCTGCCTGACCCATAGTGTCACCAAGAGGCAAAGGTGACTTGGTGGCAGTAATATTAAATGTCCCCCTCACGGGGGCTAATGTTGTATTACTCTTTCAAGAAGAAATGATTTTTGCACACGCGCTGACAAATCAGACTGGCTGCTTTCAGCAGACAAGCAAAGCATGGCTCTGATGAAGGTTCTGGAAAATGCACACGTTTACAGAATGTACGAAATCAGTATTGTGAATTCTGATGAGAGAACAGTGTTAGCCTGTGCTGTCCATTAGTTTATGATAATGAAGGTTCCACCCTATACAGCAGTATTAACTGTTCCCACTTGAGGACACTTACACCCCTATTTCCTTTAAAAAGTGGTTTTCTATTGATTTAGTCTGAGGCCATGGCAAAATATCAAAGCGACTTTACACTGTGATTTTTAAAAGGCAAATAAAGAACTGTTGATTCCTCATCTAACTGCCAGCCTTTCTCTCCATCTGCACGATTTCCAGACTGCTATTGAAACTGAGACCACACAGACTTCTGGGGAAATATTAATGGAATGAAACTGTCCTCTTCAACTTCTGATTCTTTTTTCCCTCGTAACTAAACAGTGGTTTTAGAAGTTTCCCCACTCGTTTCCCAAGTGAGTAATCCAAATGAGTAAAACTATTTGGATCCCCACTCCTAAACTAAATGAATAAAACTCATTTATTTTTATACTACGCCTCATCTCCCACTTAATTTACTCAACTTCCTATTTCCCCAGCTCAATTCTACAACATTAATTCATTTCACTTGATTTACTTTATCTCATTTTTTTTAAAACAAATACCAACGAAGTGTTCATGTGCATCAAATACGTGCATAGCAGTGTGATGAGTATAAAAACCCTCCTCTGGTCAACCTGGACCAGTGCATCTACCATTACCTTCCAATGATGAATTACAATCGCATTTCCTGCTGCTAAGGGTTATGCATTACCTGGGACCTTCTAGACCAGGCATCCTCAAACTACGGCCCGCGGGCCACATGTGGCCCACCAAGGACATTTATCCGGCCTGCTGGGTGTTTTTGCCCCGTTTTGTTTTTTACTTCAAAATAAGATATGTGCAGTGTGCACAGGAATTTGTTCGCAGTTTTTTTAAAACTATAGTCCGGCCCTCCAATGGGTCTGAGGGACAGTGAACTGGCCCCCGGTTAAAAAAGTTTGAGGACCCCTGTTCTAGACAATAGACTGGTATTTATGATATAGAGAGAAACAGAGGAATATTAAGGTCAACATTCCAGGAAAGTGGACTTTAAAAAGTTCATGATAGAAATGGAATTCAGATAATGGGAATTTTTTCAACTATGTGAAGCCGCTTAAACAAAGATATCTTTTCCTGCAGATTCCAGAGAGAAAACCTGGGCCCTGCCTGGCTTGAGAACTGTTAGTGAGTGAGTGATGAGAACTTCACAAGGGAGGGTTTTCTGCCACTGGCCAGCCCTCACTCCATTTTCCATGTGGTGTAAGGAGGGCAACCATCTTCTAGAGCCCTTGTCTGGGCAGGCCAGAAAAGACTCACCTTGGAAGCCACGAACTATTCTCGGGAGGAAGGGTTTAGTTTATCATGCAAGACTGGCCAATTAAAGCCAGGACTATGAATGTTCAGAGGAGAGCTGGTGGTGTAGTCATTACATATTGGGTTGTGATCCACAAGGTCAGCAGTTCAAAACCACCAGCCACTCCAAGGGAGAAAGATGGGTTTTTTGACTCATAAAAAGGTACAGTCTCAGAAACCCACAGGGCACAGGGGCAGGTCTAGCCTCTGCTGCAGGGTGGCTCTGGGTCAGTATCGAATTGATGACAGTGAGTTTTTATGAAGGCTTAAGGAGTTTCCTTAGCAAAGGTAGGGTGACGTGTCCTCTTTGAGACACAGAAGCATCAGTTAGCACGCCTCCCAGCTCTCCCTCATGTGTTTCTTACGACCACTCTGATTTGTATCCTGTAGCAATAAATCTGTAATCATAAGTATAGTATTCTCCATGACCTCTGTGAGGCAGAACCTGCAAGTGAAAGTGACACATCACGCAGACTCCAAACTTGTGGCTGGCATCTGCCAAGTTAGCCCTCTAAAAATGGTGCGTGGTCTTGAGGTGGCTGAGGTCAGAGAGAGTGTGCTGCCTGGGAAGCTGGTGTCAGAATGATTGAGAAATGGGAAGGTAGGGGCTGGATGAATCTCCACATGTTGGATGTTGGATTCATGCTGATTCTTATTCACAAAGTTGGCCATCAGCAGGAGGCATGGGCGGCTTAAATCTGCTAGTTAACTACCAGAGTAGCCACTGCGTGTAGGGAGAGAGAACTTTCTCTGTCTTCTAGGTCTTGACTCACGGAAACCTCTCAGGGACAGAAATGGGAATACCAGGAGAGTAGGAGAAAGTGAGGAGAGGAGGGGGGGAACAACTGCAGGGGAAGGGAGACAGCGGTCGGTGTAAGATATGAAAATAATAATAATTTATAATTTATCAAGGGGGCACAAGGGGGGAAGGGGGGGAAAAGAGGACCTAATACCAAAGGCTCAAACAGAAAGTAAATGTTTAAAAAGATAATGATGACAACATAGGTACAAATATGTTTGATACAATTGATATATGGATTATTATAAGAGCTGCAAGAGTCTCTAATACAATAATATTTTTTAAAAAGAGGTCCTCACGTTAAAAACAAAAAACAACTGTCTGCTGAAAGATAATCTAAGATGTATGACTGGCACACACGTAACACCTTATCCTGGGGACAAATCACAACACATTCATAAGTTGAGCCTTTGCTAGTACTTTGGCTTTTGTGGTCTTTAACAGTCTCATTTACTTACATGACTACTAATTATTCACTTTCCCATGAATCCTTAGACTTGGCTAACTATTACCAGATGTTCCCCAAACTAAACCCCATACCATGAAAGGTCTGTCTTTATTTATACTGTACTCTAAGTTTAATGAAAAGCAGCTACTTTTTGAATGTCAGGGAGTTACAGGAATAGTTCCAATTTCAGAAGAAACATCTGGGGACGGACTGCAATGTGTGTTAAACTATTGTACGCTCGAATGTATATGGAATTTGAACCAGAATACAAAACTGAAATTCAACAGTTCTCTGCCAGGGAGAAGAAAACAAACTGGATCGGGCTAGCACCCCTACTGCTTGAACTAGCCCGAAGACTCCCTCCCATGCTCTTTATTGTGTGTCTTACTCTAGTGAAATAAATTATCCATATTAATATAGTCAATCCATTTAAGTCAATCTCTCACATTAAGACAGCATAACTTCAATAAAGCAAAATCTATGTTTTCTATATGTTTCATAGAGATTCAATACATAGCCAAGTAGCTAAAGAAACATTTAGAAATAACGGTGCATAATAAAGAAAATAAGTTAAGAATTTTGGTATACTTGCCCAAAATGTGATCTTAAGTATAAATAGGCTTTACCTATTCAACTATAGGTGTTTGTTTGTTTTCTTTTCTAACCTGATGCTTAAATGTGTGAAATCACAGATTTCAAAGAAGGGTCATATTATACCATCTAACTTCTCTTGGAAAGAAAGATGTAGTTCTGGTCCTCATTTTCACCTGAAACTAAAATTCAGAGGGTCACCTAATCAGAAGCGATTTCAAAGATCAAATCACTTAAAAGGACAGTGCATTCTGCATAAAACTAACCTTAAAAAAGGCAAACCACTTGTAGTCATTCAACACAATTTCAAAGCCTTGATTGTAAACGATGGTGAAATGGCCGGAATGGCCCAGGTCATCATGTGCTGTGTCAAATTTCTGAAGGTACACCACTACTTTTTTTTCTGGGGGTCCTAGAAAAAAGAAAATGCACAACAAAGGAAATTTAGGTATTTGGATTTCAATGAGGTGAAACTATTTTCCATTATTTGATTAAACTACTTTCCCTTCATGTGACTCAATCTGGAGCCACGGCCTGGCTTGTGAAGAAATCAGTATCCACTTGCTGCCTGCCTCTGTGCAGTCCCAGAGATCTCCAACAAGCTTCTAGCGGGCGGGCTCTGGAATGCTGCGTAGCCCAATAGGCAGAGAGATCGCCCAGAGGAGAGCCCTAGCCTTCCCTCCCAGGGAAAGATTTAGTCTTGGAAGCCCACAAGGGCAGCTCTCCCTGTCCCAGGGGGTTGCAGGGAGTGGGAAAGGACCTGATGGCAGTGAGGTTGGTTGAGTTTGAGTAGCCTTCCCACAGCATCCAAACAGGGAAGACAATTGTCCATGTTTTTCCACAGGAGTTCCAGATGTTGAAAGTCACAGGCAAACAGAGCACGGAGTGAGCCAATGATAGTAAAAGAGTGAAAAATGGGAAAATCAAGGGGATAGCAAAGAGATACAAAGACTAGCAACCAGTTTATAAGGAGGATAAAGTGTTAGGCCCGAGAGAAGACAGGAAATTATCTCTTAAAGAGGAAAAAATGGGGAAGGTTTCCCCTTAAAAGCTGCACAGTTCAGAATCTCAGAATCTGAATCCTTCCAAAATATGAGGGTAAGTCAAAAAGGATTGCTACAAAATCACGGAGATCTGTATTTGTGAAAATACCCAAATATGAAACTATTGTTTCTAGCCATATTCTCCACCTCCCTCTCTACACTTCTGAAGGTGGTGTTTCCCTCCCCAACCCTCCCCAAAGGACTGTGCACTCCTCAGTGCCCACCTTGTCAAATGGCAGTTTGGGCATCCCCAAGGGACTCAAATTGTAGGCCTTTTTGATGCTTTTTGAGTTTGGGGAAACAATAAATAATATGAAGGGGCAAATCAGACCTACAGGGTGGATATGGTAGGATTTCCCTACAAAATTCCCACTGGACAACCTCTCCTGTCCTAAAAGAATGAGCAGGAACATGGTCACCATTGGGG
>NW_022105611.1:5335189-5336821 GCF_000313985.2 Echinops telfairi | reverse complement strand
AATGGCTTGGCGACACATCCTGCCCTTATTCTCACCCATTTAATTTACAATTTTCTGAAAAATCTGTGATTGCCCTGGGTACTTTGAGAACACTATCAAGGCCAGCTCTTTACAATCTCCAAAAACAGTCACCATGGCCTTCTGAACTGAACCCCTCTGCCTAGAACGGAAGTGACCTAGCAAATCCCCTTGGAACCCACTGTGTTTTGGTTGGTCCTTTATTTTTGAAGGCACCCTAAAAAGACTTAGCGGAATAATTGCTGAGAGAATGTGTCTGCAGCCAACCCCTGGTCAGAGAGACAAGTATAACCCTCTAGGTTGGAAGAAACCTGCACAAGTAGAATCGATGTTGCAATAATGCCCGAGGTATGGTTTATAGACAGAGGCTGTCCTTTAGACACTGTTTCTGGCTTTCAGATGAATGCTCTGTAATAGGAAACTGACTGGGCAAATCCTGCCATCCCTTCCATCCCTCGTTTTCAAGCTCGAGTCTAAGAAAAAACAAGACAGTTGAAATTCCCAGGATCAATTGGTCTATTTCAGTAACAAATGGCAATCTTCATTCTGCTGACCAGGAAATTGTGGTGGAGAGCCTCTCTCAGTCTCACAGATCACACTGGCAGGCAAGGGCTGGAAAGGACAAGAAAGTGCTGCTTCTGACCCTGGGTTGTGTGGTCTTTCCCCAACCCGAGTCCAGTGACCAGATTCTTCGTCCGTGGAGAAGCTGTGAGATCTGAGGGCATATGGAATACACTGGGGTGTCCAAACACTAGATTCTTCTTGAGAACCCAACAGGAGCCAGGCGAGTACTTTGCGCTGGGCATTTCCAAACATAATCAATGGTTAAAGTGTGTTTAGCACCACCCCACCTCCAAAAAAAATGTTTTTATATACCTTCGTGCAACACATGGAACAGTTACCAGGAGTTGTTTAGGACTAGTAGCAACAACACGTGACCCAACGAAACCCACAGGGCATAAACCACAACCCAGCAGGGGGAGAACAACGTTTCTAGCTTTTTCCTGGGTTGTGCGGCTGGGTGCATTTCTTTTCACAAGCACGACTTTTTTTAAAAGCCAGATTACATCGAGAATTCAAAGATTGCACTCACAACTATTTTCCTAACCGAAGACTACAAAACAGTTTTGGGTTTGTTTGTTTTTTTAAGGAGTAATTGAGAAAAACATCCGAACCCATGGCTAGCCAAGAAAAGGTGAAGTTACAAGTTTAAGAGCAGCTCAACTCAGACGAAGGGACCCGAGCCAAGAAGTCTGGCCGGTCTTTGGACGGCGTCGGGCGCCTTGGGGAGAAAGAGTCCGCTGGCCAGGGGGGTGTGGGGGTGTGGAGGGGGCATCGCACCTGAGGCAGGGGTCTGGGCTGAGCTTACCCACAGCTGAGCAGTTGATATTGCGGTCAGACGTGCTGGGGCCCACTTCGAAAACCCAGGTGCCCAGCAGGTCGGGGTAGGTGCAGTTGGCAGGTGTGTCGCCGAGCACGGTGCCCCGGCCGGCGAGGAGCAGCAGGAGGGCGGCGGGCAGCAGCAGCGAGCGGGGCCCGGGACCCATGGCGGCGGCGTGGGCGCAGAAGAGCCCGCAGGCGGGGGACCGGAGCCGGAGAGCGCAGGGCGCCAAG
>NW_022105611.1:5321607-5335064 GCF_000313985.2 Echinops telfairi | reverse complement strand
CGTCCGTGCGCGCGGAGCCCACACCTGGGGGACGCCAGGGCCAGTTGATTTGTCAAGGGACCGCTCAAAATCTTGCAGGGAAAGGGCGACCATAATAGAATTGGGGAGCCCCCGCTGTCAGCGCCGAGCCTAGACGGCCCCCCTCGGTAAGTTTCCTAAGAGAAATAGGGAGGGAGGCGACGGGTGACCGAAATGCCGGGAGCAAAGAGGGCGTGCTCCCTTGTGGGGTTCGCGGTCATTTGCCCTTCGTCCCCGCTTTTCCGCCGCCTCTCAAGTCTAGGCATCGTTGAATCCACTGATTTTTTTTTTCTTCCTTGAACCTGAGTTTGCAACCCCCACACCCACCGCAGTTGCTGGCGAATTACCCTTCCGCCCTGTTGCCAAAGTTGTCACGACCTTCGTTTCGCTTGGCTTCCGGTTAAGATTCATGCCTTGCACTTAAGAGGCTTGTCATGTCGCGGACACGTGCAGTGTTTTGGGTACGTTGGTCTTATTTTCTGCCCTGCAGTGTGGAGAGTTTCGTGACACAAGAGAAAGGCAAATAAAAAGTGCTCGGCGAGCTTACTTTGCCCAGCCCCTGCTCAATTTACAAACAGCAGGGGGTTCAGAGAGAGGAAGTCACTCAGGGGAGAAGCTGGCCTTGTGATCCCATTCCTGTGTACAAGTCTGATCGCCCGCCGTCAGAAGTTGTGCTGTTTTCAGGCGCCTCCTTCCTTAATTTAAATGGGCCCGTGTTTGTGAAAGCTTCTCTGGCCGGTCTGGCTGTTGCCTTTCCCCCATGGAACTGCGTACACGTGAGGTGTGGTGCGGAATCAAGGACACAGTGACCCGCGGGACTTACTGTGGTCTAGTCCTGTCGTTTGGGTAAATACATTGTGCAATCACTACACTCATTTCAAAGACGAATTTGTATGGCCACAGTTTCCAACAGACTACACTCCAGCAAGCCCACATGACTCACCTTTGCCCTCTAGATTGTTTTGACCTCACCTGGGAAGTGCCCTGGAGTTGTCAAAGTAAGTGTACTTATTGCCCTTATCTTGGTTTCTAAGCTTGAAAGTTAATTTCTGTGTAGGAAGGGAGTTACCTTTGAAAGCACGGAATGAAAAATGTTTCATGTGAGCACACAAGCTGCAAAGGCAAGAGTCTGGCCAACACCCTTAATAGCCTTCCTTTTGTGTTAGATTAAAAGTTGACATCATGTAATTAAACGAGTATACAATTGAAAGGCGCACACTTGAAGAGTAACGCTATTTTTATGAGCCTCAGCAAAGTGTGTCCTCGGTCATTAAAGATTGAAACATTGCTAGGTCATCAATATGGAAAAGTGGAACCACCAGGCTGGAAATTTCTGTAATGGGTATAACCAAAAGAGCACACTTTAATGTGAAGAAAACTTCCGACTATCTTAGGGATGGGGGATAAACAGAAGGGGATCTTGAAGGGCTCAAGCTAGTGGACTAACCTGAATAGTAAGAGATCCAGAGAGTGACTTGCTAAATGTCACATTGTCAGTTAGTTTGCTTTAAAAATGCACCTCAGGCACCTTGGTTTATGGTTGGTTTCCACTTATTCAATAATTCTCAAACTATCCTCCCTCAAAGTAAAATAATAGCACTTTCTCCATAGCAGGAGAAGGGTGATGTTTTTGTAGGGCCTAGTGATTGTCAAATTGATCAGGCCCAATGTTTTATTTTTATAACTATTCTACAGAAACACTTTATAATTCTGGAGTGAATTTTAAAACACTTATGCTATTTACACACTTAATACCAAAATTTTAAAAATTGAGCACTAAGTGTAATATAAGCAAAAAATGGTAAGTTTCTAATGTAAGTAATATATACTCCATTGTGTAAAACGCTCAGATATGAATGCCCTAGAAAATATAATGAGACATTCAGATGCTTACTCTTCACGCTTCTATACACAGTTCTAGATTGACTATAAATTGGGCATGCACAAATGTAGACAACTTTCAGGTGAGTTATGAATCCCGTTTCTTATCAAATGGTTGCCTGATAGACATTACCCAAACAATAGCATGATTGTTGGTGGTGAGTAACCCAAGCGAAACAGCCTAGACTGTTTGGCTGCTTGTCACAAACGTTGCATCCTGAAAATCTCAACGAGCCGCTCCAGAAGACGTTCGGGATTTTCATAGCTGAATATGCATGTGAAAGTTGGACATTGAATAAGGAAGACTGAAGAATGGATGCTTTTGAATTATGGTGCTGGTGATGAATATTGAAAGTACCACAGACTACCCAAAGAACAGACAAATCTATCTCGAAAGAAGTACTGCCGTGATTCTCAGTGACCTAACATCAATTCTAAGTGAGTAGCCAACCGGTTGTTAGAGGATTGGGGTGGAGTGTAACCCCCACTGAATTTTCCTCATGACCTATTTCATATATAAATAGATTCTGTAGGGAGCTCGTTTACTTCTAGTTGGTCTGGCTCCTACATCTGCCTCATTGATAGTCGATTCTTTGAACTTGAAGCGACAGCCTGCTAGACCAGGGGATCCATTAGCAGACTGCCATGTCACCTGTTGGCCTTCCTTCATTGGACCCTTTTAACAGTGGTTCTCAGCCTTCCTAATGCCCCATCCTGTGCCTTCCCCACAACCGTTCTTTGTTTGAGCCCGTGATTGTAAGCACTGAGTTCAGTTAGCCTGTCAAGAGTTTTCCAATTTTTCGCTTCACTTCTAGTTTACCAAGCTTGATCTCCTTCTGCAGGGTCCTGTCTCTCCTGACAACATAAAGTACTTGGGATAAAGTCTCCCCATCCTTGCCTCTAAGGAGCCTTCTGGCTGTACTTCCAACGTATCTGCTTGTACTTTTGGCAGTTCATGGGACGTTCAATATTCTTTGCCAGCACCATAATTCAGACACATGGATTCTTCTTCAGCCTTCCGTATTCAGTGTCCCACTTTCATATTCATACGAAGCAATTGAAAATACCATGGCTTGCATCAGGCTTAGCTTTGTCCCCAAAGTAACATTCTTGATTTGCAACACACTAAAAAGGTCTTGGGTAGCAGATTTACCCAATGCAAGGTGTCATTTGGTCTCCTGAAAGTTGCTTCCATGAGTTTGATTTTGAAGCCAAGCAAGATAAAAGCCTTGACAACTTCATCCTTTTCCCTATTTATCATGATGATAGCTATTGGTCCAGTTGTGAGGATTTCTGTCTTCTTTTCATCCAGTTGTAATCTATACTGAAGGTTGAAATCCTTGATCTTCAACAGCAATCGCTTCAATTTCTCTCAGCAAGCAAGGTTGTGTTGTCTGCATATCACAGGTTGTGTAAATCCTTCCTCTAATGCTGATGCCATGTTATTCTTCATACTATCCAGTTTCTCTGGTTATTTGCTCAGCATATATTGATTAAGTCTGGTGAGAGAATACAACCTGCCACACGCCTGATAGAGCTGTGCGGTATCTCTTTGTTCTGTTCACAAAACTGCCTCTTGACCCGTGAAATAGATTCCATATAAGCACAATGCAGTGTTCCAGGATTCCCATTCTTCTCTCATAGTTTGCTATGATTCACACAGTTGAATGCCTTAATAAAGTCAATAAAAAAAACAAGGAAACATCTTTCTGCTTTCAGCCAGCATCTGTCTGCCATCAAGCAATGATATCCCTAGTTCATGTCCTCTTCTGAATCTGACCTGAACGCTGACATCTCCCAGTCAATATACTGTTGCAATATCTTCAGCAAAAATTTACTTGCATATCACATTAAAGATCTTGTTTTATATTTTGAGCATTTGATTGGTCACCTTTCTTTGGGTTGAGCACAAACATTACTCTCTTCTAGTCAGTCGACCAAGTAGCTGTCTTCCAAATGTCCTAACCTAGACTAGGGAGTGCTTCCAGTGCTACATCAGCTTGTTGAAACATTTCATTTGGTATCCCATAAATTCCTGTAGCCTTGTTTTTGGCTAATGCTTTCCACGCAGCTTGAACTTTTTCATTCAGCACCCTTGGATCTTGCTCATATACTACCTCCTGAAAAGGTGGCCTGTGGACGAGTTATTTTTGGCACAGTGGCTGTTTTGTTGTCTTTCCATCTTCTTTTGGTGTTTCCTGTATTGGTCAATATTTGCCCATGGAATCTTTAAATACTGCAACTTGAGACTTCAATGTTTTCTTGAGTTCTTTCCATTTAAGATATGATACGTGTGTTGTTCCTTTTGGGTTTCTAACTTTAGGGCTTTTCACATTTCATTATAATATTTTACTTTGTCTTCTCCAGTTCCCCTTTGTAATTTTCTGTTCAGTTCTTTGACTTCATTATTTCTTCCACATTCCTAAACCACCCTATGAACAAGACTAAGTTCCAGTCTCTTTTGACATCAATTTTTATCTACTTATATTTCTTTTTAATGACCGTTTTCTTTCATGAATGATGCTATATGTCGTCTCACCACTTATCAGGTCTTCTGTAATTAGTGTTCAGTGTGTCAAATCTGTTCTTTAGATGTCCTTGTAACTCAGGTGGGATACACTCAAGGTCATGTTTTGGCTCTCATGGACTTTTAAAAGTTTTCCTTAGCTTCCACCTGATCTTACTTATCAGCAATTGATGTTCTGTTCCACAGTCAGTCCCTGGCCTTGTTTTAGCTTTGGATATTGAACTTCTCCATTGTTTTTCCCACAGATGTAGTCAATTTGATTTCTGTGTATTTCATCTGGAGAAGGCCATGTGCATAGTTTGCTGTGTGCATTGTTGAAAAAAGGTCTTTGCTTTGAACAAGTCTTTGGTCTTTCAAAATTCTCTCTTGTCATCTCCAGTCCACCATGGATTATATTTTCTTATGACTGTTCCTTTCTCTTTGTTTCCAACTTTTGCATGCCAAACATCAAAAATCATCTGATAAATTTCATGTCTGATACATTTCTGATTGCATGTCTGATAAATTGCATACTGAAGACCTTGGTAGAATTCTTCAATTTCTTCACTCGCATCTGTGGTTGATTTATAAATTTGAATAATAGTTTTATTGATTAACTTTCCTTGAAGGTAGATGGATATAATTCTATCACAGATAGCACTGGATTTTACGATCGATCTGGAAATGTCCTTTGTGAAGATGAATGCAAAGCCATTCCTTTGGATCGTGTCGTCCCCATCAGATGACTCTCTGATGCAAAATGGAGAGTACCACTCCATTTCAACTCGCTAACACCCAGGATGTCAATATTCATGCATTCCATTTCATTGTTTGATGACTTCTAGTTTTCCTAGATTCATACTTCATACATTCCAAGGTCCTGTTATTAGATTTTTGAAGCTGTTTCTTCTCATTTTGAGCCTTGCCCCATAAGAAATGAAAGTCCTGAAGGCTTTACTTTCAACATTTTCACTTCATTGACATCATTATGGTTGACTTTACTTTGAAAGGCAGCCCTTTCTCATTCATATACATTAGGTCTTTAGTATCTGATGATGTTTTGATGCTATGTAAAAGGGTTTTTTTGGTTGTTGTTGTTTTTTTATCATTTTATTGGGGGCTCTTACAGCTCTTATCACAACCCATACATCCATCCATTGTGTCAAGCACATTTTTACATATGTTGCCATCTCACATTATGTTTATTTTAATAAATGTTTCCATTGGGGCCTCTTACAGCTCTTATCACAACCCATACATCCATCCATTGTGTCAAGCACATTTTTACATATGTTGCCATCTCACATTATATTCTTTTTTTTTAAATCATTTTATTGGGGGCTCATACAACTCTTATCACAATTCATACATCCATCCATTGTGTTAAGCACATTTGTACATTTGTTGCCATCATCATTCTCAAATTGCTTTCTGCTTGAGCCCTTGGTATCAGCTCCTCATTTTTCCCCTCCCTTCCTTCTCCCCCCTTCCTCATAAACCCTTGATAATTTATAAATTATTATTGTTTTGTCATATCTTACACTGTCCAGTGTCTCCCTTCACCCACTTTTCTGTTGTCCATCCCCCAGGGAGGAGGTTATATGTAGATCCTTGTAATCAGTATGTCAAAGGTTTTACAGGCTAATTCCTCCAACGTGGACAACCAATTTCTTTTCATAGTCTGTTTTTGCGTTGGAAGTTCCATTGAAACCTGTTTACTTTGGCTGACCCTGCTGGCATGTGAAATATCAGTGAGATAGCTCCTAGCATCTTAGCAACAGACAAGCAACTACAGAATGCCAAACTGACAGAAAGGCAGTGGTTTTCACTGCTCTGCTAGGATTATCCTAGATGTCATTAAGAAATTGACCACCCAAGCAACACCAAAGAGACAAATAAACTTCTTGAATATACCAACTTGTCTCCCTTCCCCTGACCTCACTCTGGTGCAATATAGCAATTATTTCTCATTGGACTATAACAGTTATCATCTAATTTCATCAACTTTTTTCTTGAATTAAAAGCACAGGCTTGGAACCTAATCTTTGATTTTCTTTTCTTCCCTCTCTTACACCATCTATCTCCCAATCAATGTGTCCTACTGGGTCACACTCACCAATGAAATTGTAAAAAAATAAAAATAACATAAAAAACAAATCAAGTGATTCATTTAGTTAATACACCCAAATAAGTTACCCTTTTAACCGTTTTGAATGTGATCCTACAGAATCCTGAGTGATTTGCCCCATTTAGTTAATCATTCTCCTCACTGCTCGCTGTCTCAGAATTTCATGCCTTGTGTTTCATCCTCAAACCTTCTAAGCTCCTTCCTCACGCCCTGTGCAGTTTCTTATCCTCTCTGCCTGCAGTAATTGGCCCACATGTTCATAAGACTGCATTTGTTCCTGTTTTGGCATTTGCAATGACATATTTTCTTGCCTTATCAATGACTTTCTTAACCATACTATTTAAAGTGGCCTTTTCCAGCTATCCAATGTCATCACCCTGTTTTACTTTACATAGTACTTAAACCTACCTACAATTAATACATGTTTAAATGTATGATGTATCTGCCTCATTGAAACATAAGCTCTCTGGGCATGGGCCTTGTGTGTCTTATTGTTCACTCTATCCAGCACAGGATAACTGCTTGATACATATGTAATATTAATGGAATGACTCCCTTTCTAGTTTAAAGATCAGGTTTATTAGAAGCAAAATCTTACTGAGTAACACTGATATTCCTAGATAATTAACTTGGTATTTCTCACTTCATATTGTTCAGTTTTAGAGAAAGTTCAAGTAATATACAGGTCCAACTTTTGTGTCCAAGGTAGAGCTTGGATTTTAAGTTAATGTACTTGAGTTGATTAGTTTGGAAGCTGTGGAAGTTGACCTAAGAATACTTCATAAACATTTAGTGATCTACTCTGAAGTAAGTTGCGACCACATAGTGAACAATAAATAAAACAAACGTATTGCCATCAAATTGATGCTGACTCATAGCAACCCTATAGGACTGAGTAGAACTCAGTTTCTGAGTCTGTAACTGTTCACAGGAGTAGAAAGCCACCTCTTTCTCCCATGGAATGGCAGGTGGTTTCAAACTTTGGAACTTGCAGATCGTAGCCCAACACATAACCACTATGCCACCAGAGTTAAACCATATCTTTGTATTTTGTTTTCAATTTTTTTTCAGTTTTAGTTGACTCCCCTTCATGTTATTGCTGGGAAGAAAGCACAAGTTTGAGCAAAGTAATTAATAAACAGTCAAAGCATAAAGGGCCCCTAAATGAATAGAACAAAGCCAGATAAACAGTTGGTTTAAGCATAACGCTTTTTAAAAAGAGACGGTCATTTTCTAAATGTTGGGGATGTTCACCCCTTTTTCAAGGCTCAGATGTGGACCTAAGGCATCAGATGGGAACATTAAAATATTTTATTTACGTAAGTTGAAGGGATGAAGTATATTTAGGCATCGTTTTTTGTGCTTTAAACTATTCAGAGCCCTGGAGGGGCTTTGTGCTGCTAAGCACAAGGTAGGCAGTTCAAACCCACTATCTGCTCTGAGGAAGAAAGCCGAGACTGCTCCCAGAAAGATTTACTGTCTCAAAAACCCATAGAGAAATTCTACTCTGTTCAAAGTAAGGGTCACTATGAGGCAGAGCCACAGAGTCTACATGACAGCAGTTGGTTATAATTTGTGTTTGGTTTAGTGTTTTTAGTTTCACTACCTTCAGATATTAATTAATGAGTTAATTAGCCTACCCCTTTCTTGTGTTTGTCCATTCTACTTAAACATTTAATTATGCGATAATATGTAATATTCTATACATTTTACATAACATTATACAAAGTGTATTTTGCCACTGTGCTGCTTTTTAAATTCCGCATTCCCTTTTCCATCCAAATGGAGGTAGAGAACATATCTTCTGAAGATAGTAATGTCAATGAGGACACATTTTTAAAGTGCCCTTGGGGTATCAAAATGAAGATGCTTAATAATCAGATGGAAATATTAGTGTAGGCAGGGCTCAGAAGAGCGGCAACTTGCCCTTTCAAGACATAGTTTTCTCTGGTTAAAACTAGGCATATATTGAAAATACCGGCAAACTGTTTCCTTCTCTAGTGGCTGAAAACAATTTTTATTAATCATTGTTGAATAAATCATGTGAAATTATTAGAGAGGCAGAATAAGGAGCTTCACAATTCAGAGGCAGGGTGAGTGACTTAACATGCACCAATATTTAATATGATGAATAAGGATAAGCAAAGAAAAGAAATATAATGAATTTGAATAAGAACCCAGAAAGAGTGATATTGATAAAATCAAGGAGGCATGTAGGTGTCTGTAATAGAGGGAACTGAGTTTTTGTTTCAATCTTCCCTAATAGCGGCAACTTTGGCTTCCAATTCCAAGACCAACTGCAAATTTGGTATGCCATTTATGGGGCTCAGAGAAAAAACAAGAGTAATCTGAGAAACAGATCAGAAACAAAGCCTTCAGAGAGCTCTTTGCACTATGAAACTTCAGAATGGTCATTTGTGAAGATCCTGGTGGTAAATCATCGGCACATGATTTGCACAACATGTCTAAAAGTAGAAAACAAAACGGTTTCATTTCTTATCTAGCATATGCATGTTGCAATAATGATATTGTTTGATAATTTTAACAGTCTATTAGATCATCTTCCTTTGGAATGCATAAGAAGATGAATCTGTCCACTTGGTAGACCAGGGAGTTGTCTTCCCTGGTTTATGTATACATATATCTACATAAACAACAACAACAAAAGTGGAATTACGCTGGGTGGTCCGGAACTTTCATAGTATGCATTTTTCCCATAAGGCAAGCATTGAGCAACTCGCTCTGAGTTAGTGTACTGAGTAGCATTACCTGGGAAGTTTCTCTCTGGTCACAGTGAATTTTTCCTAAAAGCAGTTTTGCTTAAACCTCATTCTTTGAGTTGGCTAATTTAAGAGAACAGCATGTGGTTGTGAAATTTTGTCTCCTGATTGGGAAAAATGCTGAAGAAACTATTGGGATGTTGAACACAGTTTACAAGGACAGAGCTATGGGGAAAACTCAAGTGTACACGTGGTTTTCTTGTTTCAAAAAAGGTGAAATGTCAATTGCTGGCAAACCTTGTTCTGGATGTCTGTCAACTACAATAACAGATGGAAATGTGTCAACTCATAGTGCATTTGGAGTTCATTCCACCAGGTCCGACTGTTAATCAAGCTTTCTATTTAGAGGTTCTGAAAAGATTGCATAATAGGGTGTGACAAAAAAGGCCACAGATGGTGGACTGGTTTTGCCACCACGTCAATGTACCTGCTCACACAACCATCTCAGCGTTCCAGTTTGGGGCAAAAAACACCATGCCTTTCTTGGTCCACGCACCTTACTCACCTAAACTTGCTCCATGCGACTTCTTTTTGCATTTGCAAATAAAGAAGGGCTTGAAAGGACAGCGATTTGATGATGTAGAGGAGGTGAAGAAAAACGATGAAGTTTCCGAGAATGGAATCGCAGATTTGACGAATGTATTAAGTGTAATGGAGAGTACTTTTAAGGTGATACTGTTGTTTTAAAAATTTAAATATATAGCTTTGGAAAAAAATCCATTTTGGGGGGGATACCCTCGTGTGTGTGTGTGTGTGTGTGTGTGTGTGTGTGTGTGTGTTTGCATAACTGAACACTTCCAGCAGTGTACCCCTGTGTCAGAGCATCTCAGTTGGTGTTCCGTTAATTCCTAGAGCTTTGTCTTTCACTAATGTTTTCACTTTGAAACTTTCACTTTCAGTTTGAACTTCCTACCGTAGACGTGATTTTAGGAAATGTGCTACCTCCTGCACTGTTGAATGTCAACCAGTTCTTAGTGATTCTATGTATTCCTTCCATCTTCTTCTGATGTTTTCTCATAAATGGAGGGAAAAAAATCAAAGTTGCCCATAACTTTCATTCTTCATAGGTCAACAGTAATCAAGAAAACATGATGTATTACACTAGGCAAATCTGTTTCAAAAGCAAAAAAATAACTTTGATAACTAAGGTGGACTTAACTGAAGCTGCAGTCTTTGCAATCATTTGCCTATGCATACAAATTGGGGTCAATAAAAAAAGAAAGATAGATGTAAAACTAATTATGCTGTTAGTGAAGAATGGCAAATGTACTATGGATTTCCAGAAGGAAGGACAAGTCAGTTTTGGAGGAAGCCCTTACAAACAAATATAAAATATTTCAGTTTGCTAACTTGGGACATGCCATCAGAAAAGAGTAATTGCTAGAAAAAGACATCTACATGGTTATAAATTCACCATGTAGATATTTCTTTTCTAACAATTGTGTTTTCCAAAGTGTGATATACCCCACCCCCCTGAGGGGCACTGAAATGATCCTGAAGACCTGGAAAACAGATACCTACACTTCATCCTGGATTATGTGTTATAGTACAAATGTTTTTAATTGCCAGAGGAGGTGCTGAATAGATTTTCTCTTTTTCTGAAAAGGGGGCATTGGGCCAAGTAAGTTTGGGAACTTATGCAAAGGGTCTGTGTTAAAAAAGGAAATCCTCAATTAGATGGATTGACCCAATAATTCCAACCATACACTCAAATATACTGATGCTCCTGAAGGTGGGGCAGAACCAGATAACATTTTGTTCTGTTATACCTGAATTTGCCATACTTCATATCTGACTTACTAAAATCGAACAATAAAAATAACTGGAATGCCAGTCATACCTCCTCTCGAGAAAGAAATCATCATTATTATCTTGGAATGTTTCCTGGAAAAAGAAGGAACATTTCTATTTTTACAAATCTGCCCTCTGGCCATTTCCTATGTAATTCCAAGGTGCCATTGAATTAGATCTACCAGGGTCTGTGTGTCGCAGAATAGAACCCTCCTAAGGGTTTTCAATGGCTTTATTTTTGGCAGTAGGTCCATATGCTTTCCCAGGGCTTCTGGGTAGGTTCAAACATCCAGCTTTTTAGTAAGAAGTTTAATATCATTAGTCAGGACAAGGCGAGGCTACCTGTGGAACAAGATTCATCAACTATTCGGATATACATTCAAGTTGAAATTGAAGAAAATTAAAATAAATCCATGAGAGCTTCAGAATGACCTTAAGTATTTTGCACCTAAATTTAGAGACTACCTCACAAATAGATTTGCCACATCGAACACTAAAGACTGAAAAACAGACCAATTGTGAGATGGCATCAAACACCACACCATACATGAAGAAATCCACAAGTCACTGGGCAGGGGGGCAGACAGAGAAGAAAGGGCACACCAGATGTTAGCAGAAACTCAAACTTGCTATTGAACGTAGAGTAGCTAAATCAAATGGGAGAAATGATGAAGTAAAAGAGCCCATAGAATCCTACAGTATTTTGACTTGAGGAACAACTTGGGCTTTTTTCTTGGTTCTTTGGGCTTGAGAAATGCCAACAGTGTTCTTTCCCATTGTTTTTGGAACTCCTGGCCTGGGCACATATCTTTAAAATATCTCATTTGTGTTCTAGTCTCCCTCCAAAATCTTCTATGGTAGCTCAATATTATATATGGTTTAAGCTCTGTGCTGCTTTGAATTTTATTATTCTGTATGTAGGTGTAAAAAATAAAAACAAATTCAAATTGCTATATGTGAAGAAACGTTCCCACTTAATATATTAACTATACATTGTCAACTTACATAAGACATTAAAATGATTGATACATTTGTCTTATTCAGAAAGACATTTAGAAATGTATCCTAATATAAAATTCAAGGAGTTTAATTATATGCACATGTTAATTCCATCTGAAACAGATATAGAACAGTGTTTTTTAAGAAAGGTATTAGCAATATGTGATTCAAAAAAATCCTTGAAACTTATAACAGGAGCGGAACCTAAAAATATTGAATAATAGTAACTTACTTGATCTGTTGGAAATAATATGATGGTATTAATTTAATGCGATTTTCATACTTAAAATACAGTCAGAGTGACATTGTGAAATGGAATTCATGTTGGAAGACGTAGCGTTGAGAGTTACTTATTGAGTATTAATTCTTGGAGAATTTCTTTGAGATTTAAGTATTCTCAAATGGGAAACAACAATAATTCTCACCATAAAGAGCTGCTGCTAGTCTCATATGTAATGATATACACAACAGTGCTTTGTAACCTGTCAGACTTTTTTGTAAAAATATAAATGTTAATTACCACTAAGTTGGGTAATGATGGGCGATAATGACTTTAATATGAAGAATGATCTGATAAATGAAGGGAAAAGTGGGAGGGAACCATGAAAGAGGGAGCCACTAATTCTCACAAAGCTAAGGAGGGTTCCTGAATCAGAGTGCAAGAAGTGCGAGCTATTCCTTTATGTCCACATAGGAACTTACAGGTTTTATTTGAAGGAGTATATGATTGTGCCATAGGATGCTCTAGACAGAAGACAACTTGAGGCGAATAGGCATGAAATTCCCTGTGTTTGTAAAATGTCTCGGTATGCTAAGAAAGCAGCGAACGTATTGTTTGATGGTAGCAATTTCCTTTATATTTCATAAATGATGCCAGAAGTTCAACTTTGATGATTTATTCCTTTGTATATCTTCCCTGTTTATTTCTTCCTTTCTATCACTTCTTTATTATACCAACTAGGATTTATAACTGCTCATTTCTTCTTTTGTGGCTGCTTTACAATGTATCTACTTCTACTACCATACACAAGGCACAGTTTGTGTAATACAATTACTGTTGCCATGAGCCTGCTCGTAGTGGAGGGGCATGGTGCTTGCTTGTGATTGTGTTTGATTTGCAGGTGTGCACATGCATACTTGCACATATAGCAAGCATGCATTGTGCTGGTGTCTTAGTTATATGCTGCTGCTAGCACAGAAATGTGATATGAGGTTTTGTGGTAACTTGGCTGGGCCAGGATTATCAGTGATTTAGCAGCATTAAATGCCTAATAATTCCCCCGTGATGTTTTCTGACAAAATGTAATAACCTCTATAATGGGACCTATTCTTTAGCCCATCGGTTGTAAAAAAA
>NW_022105611.1:5320420-5321411 GCF_000313985.2 Echinops telfairi | reverse complement strand
TCAGAACCCACAGCTAGGCCAGTCAGGAGACACCTTTAGCCTAACATCAGACCCAGAGATTTGGAACCTGCTTGGACTTACTTGAACGTGGGCCTGCCAGCTTCTACAACTGTGTGAACCATTTTCTTGGTATATATTTATCTATATATATAAACGTCAGTAGTTTTGCTTCTCTAGAGAACCCAGGCTGAGGCAAGAGCTACTCAAACAGATAGGTTTGAAAATCAAAAATGTATTCTCTCACATTTTAAGAGGCTACAAGTCTGAATTCAAGGCACTAGCTCAAGGGGAAGGTTTTCTCTGTTGATTCCAGAAGAAAATTCCTTTCTCTGTTAAACACTTGTGGGTCCAGCACTCACTGGAGACCTCCATTTGTCTTCATATCCATTTTCACTTGGATCTAGGAGGTCCTTCACTCATGTGCCCTGGGTCCAAAGGATTCACTTTGCTCAGAGCTTTCTCTTCTGGTGCCCATAGTCCCCCATGCACTGCTTGCTTCTCTCTCCTTTTATCATTTGTAAGATAAAAGGTAATGCGGGCCCCATCCCAGGGAAACTCATCTGAGATGGAATTAGGTTGTGACATGACTGAGGGTGTGGCACAGCACCCCATCCCTTAAAATGGACTGGTTTATCACATCAGATTACATTATAGGGGATGATGATAGCATTACGTAACCACCAAATTACATTATCACATAGCTGTCAAACCATGCTATGCTGATACACATATATGGGAAGACACAATTCAATCCCTAGCACTGTATTTGTAGGCCTGGAATATCAAAACCAAGTAACAAACCCCCTGCCTTTGAGTGCAATTCACCTCAGAGTGAGCCTAATGGACAGAAGAGAGCTGCATGATAGTGTGTCCAGTGCTGTAAATCTTTAGGGAAGCCAACAGCCACGTTTTTCTCCTTCAACCAACAATCTTTCAGTTTGTAGACCAGTGCTCAGCTCACAGCACTGCAAGGAATCCTGCGGCTGGGGAA
>NW_022105611.1:5305491-5317891 GCF_000313985.2 Echinops telfairi | reverse complement strand
TGAATGTACAAATGTGCTTTACACAATTGATGTATGTATAGATTGTGATGAGAGTTGTATGAGCCCTTAATAAAATGATTACAAAAAATGTACCCACCTGCCTTCAAGAAACTTCTGGATCTTTTGACCAGAAAACTGTAAGATGCAAAAAATAGGGGAGAAAAATTTACTATAGGAAGTAAAATGTACCAAATACATATGCAAGTAGAATATCTCATACCCATATGAATAACATGTTTCATATGTATGTATTACTAGATTGTTAAATTTAGTAAAATACATTTTTATCTCAAAATATCAACATTTTGATATTTTTTACAATGGAGAACAAGATAGAGTTCAGGTAACACTGCTCTGAAAAGGTTCATAATAAGAGGCCTTGGATAGAGTGGGAGAAAAATGTGGAAGAAAACTTGAAATCATAAAAATGACTAGATTTACTAGTTTAATAGAGACTGTTAAAACCCCAATCCTAAGGCCCTTAAACATCCTTCAAGCCTGGAATTGAACTCACTATGACTGAACTTGTAGTTAAATAACAAACAAACCTACAAGGTGAACAGTAACACCAGGGAGACATGCCCTCCTTAGAACAATAAATCAAAGAATATCAAAAGGGAAGTGCCTGCCCTGGGAAAAGTTCAGAAGGCAGGGACTGTTAGATAGACAGGATGAATGGAAAGAGTCAACACCGGGAGGAAGTGGGAAGAGTTCTATTCCATTGTTGGGATTGTAATCAGTTTCGCAAAACAAAATGTGTATGCATTGTTAAAGGGAAAACCAATGTGCTCTGTAAATGTTCACCTAAATCACAATGAAATGGTAATACAATGATTATTTTAATGAGAAAAGCTGGGAACAGCTGCACACACTATCTTGGATTGTACATTTGGGAATGGGGTCTAATTGACCAACGAGTCAAGAAAACTTTTTTTTCTAGGCTAAATTCAATCATTAACTAGCTGGTGAAATTAGGTAAGCCGCTTTGCCTCACTGGGTCTGCCTGGACTTAATTTCTCTCTGTCAATCAAATGTGGCTTAGAATAGTCAGGAAAAAATATTTTGTGAATCATGAAAGTGTCAGGAATGATAACTCTACTATATACAATATATTATAACACTTATGAACACTTAGTTTTGGGGCTTACTGCTGCTCTTGTTCCATGAGTACATTTTATTGGTAGTAATATTCATAATACTTGGCATGCATCATTTAATTTTACCGATGTTATCATTTTCAGATGTTCACTTGCAGGTATTTATACGTAATATTCCCAGCTTCCAAAAAAGAAGAGGGAGGTGACATTAGAGCCAACATATAATAGAGTTGTTATAAAGGGACCAGTTTGGGACACTCTGTGTATCCATTGCATTGGTGGTACGTCTCTAGAGAACTTATATTAAAACATTGTCCATCATTCTAAAAAATAAAATTGTCATAAAACCATCTGTGAGTTACCTATATTGTAAGTGGTGACATCAGCATTCAAACCAGGCCATTGCCCAAGTTCTATGCTCTTTTGTTTTAACATATGCCTTAGACACCATACAGCAGACACTGTGAAAAAAGAACAAAATTTCCTAGTCTCCAGGACCTGAAATATCTATCACTATTTTTGCTTCCCTCTGAAAATTTATCTTTTGAAAACTATAACAGCTCAAGAAGAATTTTTTTATCGTTTAAGAAATATGCCTTTCTGTAGAGAAAGCTCTCAGTAAAGAAGGCAACCAGAGTCTGTGAGAATAAAATTTGACATCCTTTGTTTGGAAACAAGAACAAGTTCACCCAAATGGACCCCATAGTTCAAATGGAGGTTATGGCAAAAAGGGCTGGGAGGTTCTTGGAACTACAGTAATGATTCCAAAGAATGGTCAGGTGACACTGGAGTGGCCTTGTGAGAGAGGAAATGGCTTCTGCGGCTGCTGCTAAAGCTCTCATGTGCCAGGTCAGAATGCACATGCCATCTAAAGTAGTAGCAGTTTCTCTTGTATCCTTGCCTCTTGCTTCATCTTTTTGTTGCTGTTGTTCCAATAAAGAGGTTGAAACAAAACAAAGTCTTCTTAAATGGGAGCGTTTTATATCTTTTCAGTCTTTGTTTTTGTTTTGCTTTTTTCATTTTTAAAAATGGAGAGTTGGACTAATTTCACTCTTTAATGTTTAATATCCTAAAGTCACAGATTTAAATTTAGCATATAGTTTAGGTGAGGAATTATAAATGCATTTAAAAGCATTTGCATTTTGGGGGAGAGAAAACAATAGGTTCATTTCTTCCAATATGAAAAAACATGAAGTATTTTTTTTCCTACCAAGTAAATATAGCTAAATTGAATACTGAGACTATAAGAATTATGTAGTCCTTGTATGCAAATTTAGCATCTCCACAATGGGGTCAGAACAGCAAGAGAGGTTTAACCTCCACAATAATTTAACCAGGTTAAAGACAGCAATGTACCAATGGCTTTCAGTTGTTATACTGAACTTTGTAAATTAATTAATAATAAAAATTAACCAATAAAATATGAGTAATTTAGGGATGTTTTTATCCTAGGTATGTTTGCTGCATAATAATCCAAACGCACATTCACTGTTTACCAGCTCTGGATGTTCTATGTCTTCTCATCTAGCAAGCCTCCTGAAATTCACCAATTGGCATATCCACCCATACTTCCCTTGGCCCCCATACTCACCTGCCTGCCCTTATCCTCTAGCTTCCATTGAAAAAAATAACTCCAGCTGATGAGAAAGAATTGATTTTCTTCCCTGAGATACAATAAATTCAGTGAGGGCAGAGTCTGCTTAGTTCAGCACCATGCCCTTAACCAACCTGTAGAATGGACGAATTGGCCCCTCCTTGAGTGAGAGTGTTTAGTGCGCTGCCAGAAGCTGCCTAACCCAGTGGAAAATGAAGAGTAGTGCCTAATCCTCATCTTTGGACTTTGGGGCTGAAGTGTCTGTTCTTATGAAGAAGGGTTTTCTCTGCTTATGGAGAAGGACTAACACAAAGCCTGTTCTCACAATAATTGCCAAGTTTGTATGCTCGCGCTTCCTGCTTTCCTTGGGGATTTTCTTCTCTGCTCAGCAGTAAATGATTTATTTCTTCATGTGAAAATCTGTAAGTTTAACATGACGTTTTTCAGTGATTGTATTTCCCGATATTTTTTCAAAAAATTTACATCTGCATTAGTAATGAAAAATAAACCCAGTGGAAATTTGAAATGAAAAATTTCAATGAAAATATTAAGTTATTTTAATTCCTACTGGTGATTTCAAATGAACATTAAAATGAGACATCAGATTTTGTAGGGTAAACTAGCCCCTAACACATCATCACAGGTCCGGTAGGCACAATTGTACAGCGATATTAAGTAGATTATAGTAAAGTCATAGAGAGCATGAAAGATAGAAGAGATTGAAACAGTGGAGTCAGACACATTTCATGATAGCATTGCTCACCTCAGCCTCACTTGGTGGTCCACGTGGAGAGAGATATTGATTGCTAACCAAGGCTTTTATATTCTCTGAGGACATGCAAGCCCCCTAATTACAGGTGAAGACATACGCCACAGGAAAAGGGTTGTGGTATAGGTATTACAGTAATGGGACGGGCATGATCTAGGGGTATCCAAGCAATAGGAAGAGGAGGGGTTGGGGGTATACAAGTGGCAAGATGGGTGGATCCTAGATTCAGGATGACAGCCTAACTTTGGATGTCACTGAGCTGGTTAGACCTGTTCCTGGCTCAACTTTAGAGAACATTATCAGTAGAGTGTGAACTCCACCTACAAGAACCAAATCAATGACTGCAAGCCTTTAGGGAAAAGTAGCCCCTTGTCCGTAATAGCAGGGAACAGGTCCTACCTTGGTGGAATCAGACAGTTGTCTGGCAACTGACTGTCTTTAGGGAGGATGTCTCTAAGCATCTGGCCTCTCACCACATGCTGGCAGAAAGCCCCTAATGTTTGGCATGTCTTTGGGGGAGACAAAGCTGGGGAAAAGTCTCTTTATAATCCCACAAGATTTTGCCAAAAAAATTATGATAATTGGTAAAATTCCATTTAAGTGAAGAAATTGAGAAATAGTCACGTTGCAGAGAATTCCTAACAATGGTTACTTTGGACTGGAAAGGTGGGACTATGAATCTGCTTCTCAATGTTCCACATAAAGACTGTCTATTTTTATAGGAGGCTATCTTTTTATCACCTACATTTTATGTACTGTAAACCCAATAAATTGCACCAAACCACTACCATCAAGACACTGCGACTCAAAGGTACACATCCTACTGAACAAAACTTGGGCTCGTTTGGAAACCCCAGAGAGAAAAATAATTAAAGCAAAATGAATAGGGTCTCTATGACTGGGAATTGACTTACGGCAGTAACTTTGGCTTGTGTGGAGTAATTCTGCTTAAAGCAAGTGATTTTTGTTTATGTTCTTTTTTATGCTGGTGTACATTATTTATTGAGTGCTTTGTCTGTCGTGTACTGTACAGGACAACTGCAGTGGATATACATGCTCAAATGCATGGCGCATGCATGAGCATGTGCACACAGGAATATACTTCTCAGATCTTGTGAACCAAATGGATTTCATTTTAGTGCATCCATGTCTTTATTCTGCCACAGAAGTCATGCCCCTAATATTTTGCTTAACTTTAAGCTTTATTTCCTAAATTCAATAATAATTTCTTGGAATATTTCATTAAAAAGAGACGCAATCCTCCCCCTTAAAAAAACATTTAAAAATACTACGGATTTTTTTCTTAGTGTCTTTGATTTTAGGTCTGATCTTGGATTTATTTGGGACACTGGTTCAAATAATAGGGCTGGACAGACCACATAAGCTCTATTTTCTTTTTTGTCCTTTTTATTTTTGGGGTAAGGTTTGAACAGAAAGCGTAAGTTTATTGAAGTGGTACGTGTGGAAAAGAAGTCCCGAGGGCCCTTAGCTAGTCTAAAAGGTGTGGCAAAACGTAAAGCTGTGCTTCTAGTTTCTTAGCTATGGTGTTCCACTATATTTTCAGCTGTTAATTGCCACTAATTTACTAATTTATAATCCTAGTTTTAAATATGAGAAGAATTCAGACTCACAAGCTATAGGATAAGACAAAAAGCTATGGTGTTCCACTATATTTCAGCTATTAATTGCCACTAATTTACTAATTTATAATCCTAGTTTTAAATATGAGAAGAATTCAGACTCACAAGCTATAGGATAAGACAAAAAGGGTAAGAAATATTCAAAAAAGAATTAAGTAGTAAGGGGGGACTTCCAAGAGAACCAGTGGTGGCTAGTTGGTTACACCTTGAGCTGCCAATCATAAGGTCAATTCTTCAAACGCACCAGTCACTCTGCAGTCTTTGAAAAAGTTAAAGGTTTGGAAACACAAAGTGTCCATTTAGAATATTTTAAAAAATGTAAGATTTTAAAGCAATTTTGAAATTAATCAGCAATAATATTTTAAAGTTCTACCTTTTTCTTCAAATTATTCAGTAAACATTTCAGAACATGTTTTACTATATAGAAATCAATGGATAACTCATGTTAAGTATTGCAGAGGTGAGATTAACTCCAAGCTTCTTTATAAGAAAAATTCTAACTTTTCTTTGAAGGGTTTCTCTGCACAGATGGGGAAGTTGTGCTGTCTTCTAACAAGACTGGGACATTTTAATTTCAAGAAAAGATTGAACTCTGATGGACCTACTTAAAGTTTCAAAACATTTGCATCTCTAATTATTGTACCAAACTCACTACTAGTCATTTAATTATGACTTATAGCAAACCTATAGGCCGGGCTGGAACTTTCCTGTGGGTATGTAATGCTATTCATCTTTAGGAAAGCAGAAAGTCTCATTTTTCTCTTGCTATGAGTCTGGTGGATTGAGTAACAGAACTTGTGGTTAGCAGTCAAACACATAACACACCACACTATCATGGCTCCTTATTTACTGTACAGTAATTCTTATTTTTGCCCCCTTTTAAGATAACAAATTGGAACTGCTTGCTTTTCAATTCCTAATAAAGGTGAAGTGATACTTGGGGGAAATTTCTAGTTCATGTAATTTGCACTGTTCAAATATATCTTTGGATCAAATGAGACCATGTGAAGTATAACTTGACCTAAATACTTAGCACAACACAAAGTAAAGAAAGCCAGTAGGCACTTCCTCTATTTCAGTCTAGCTAACAACACTACATTCAAATATCCTGATTCTTTTTTTTTGATTGGTGATCAATTTGAAGAGTGGTATATGGCATATGTTCTATATCTCAAAAATTAGAGTTTAAAGGGAAAAATTGACGCCATTTTTATAACCAGCAAGTCAAATATACCCAGAAACAAGCCTAGCATTTGAGATGCCAAAATGTGTGCTGGCTAGAGCCATCAAGAACTGGAGGCGTTCTCTGGCTTATGAACAAGATTCATGTCCAAGTATGTCTTCAAGTCAACTTTGTAGGTAACTCAGGACAGCCCAAATGGCTCTTATTTAGCCTTATTTTGGTGCAAGAATGAAGGAACTCTGGTACTATGTGGGTTAGACATTTAGCTGCCAACAGCAAATCCGATAGTTAAAATACAACTGCTAGTGGGAGAAAGATGGTGCTGTCTGCCCCTGTACAGAGTTAGTATTGGACACTCCATATAGGATCCTATGAGTCAGAACTGACTTTAATGGCACTGGAGTTTTTGGATTGTGTGTAAGAAAAATCTTGAAGCTTTTTCAAGCAAGATGAAATGCTTGCCAATATTTCTCCATTTATCAAGATGTTATCTATTGGTCCAGTTGCAACTCAACTTTACATTAAGTTGCAATCCATGCTGAAGGCTCTCATTGTTGATCTTTAGAGGCAAATAGGTCAAGTCCTCCTGGCTTTCAGTAAGCAAGGTTGTTTCATCTGCATATAGAAGGTTTTTAGTAAGCCTTCTTCAGATCTTGATTCATCATTCTTTTTCATATGCTCCAACTTCTTAGATTATTTGCCCTGCATATGGACTGAATACATATGGTGAAAGGATGCAAACCTGACTCACACCTTTCTTGATTTTTAACTACACAGTATTGCCCTGTTTTCTTTGAAATATTGCATCTTGGTTCATGTATAGGTTCCACATGAACAAAATAAAGTGGTCTGGAATTCCTGTTCTTCTCAAAGAGAAGTTTGTTATGTTTGCTGTGATCCATACTTTGTTGTGACCCACACGGTCAAATGCCTCTGCGTAGTTTAAAACACAAGTAAACATCTCTTTGTATTCTCTGATCTCAGCCAAGTTTCATCTGACTTCAGCGATATCCCGTGTGTCAGTCCTCATCTGAATCCAGCTTGAAATTCTGGTAGAGCATTATTGACACACTGCCGCAACTGTGGTTCAATTACCTTGGGCAAAATTTGACTTGAATGTGATCTTACTGATATTGTTCTATAATTCCTGCACTTTGCTCGGTCACCTTTCTTTGGAATGTACATAAATATGGATCTCCTCCAGTCATATTCCAACACATAGTGACTGTGCAGAACTGTCCTTATGGGTTCCTAAGACTAGATCTTTACAGGAAGAGAAAGCCTATCTTTCTCTGGTGAAGAGACTGGTAGGTTAGAATGGTGACTGTGCTTTGCAGCCCAATGCACAATAACCACTCTGGCTTCTATGAGCCGGAACCCAGTCCGCGGCATTGAGGGAGAGTTGTTCTCCGTATAAACAAATTTACGTGCTTCTAGTGTTTGGTCAGCTTGTGGAAACATTTCTTTTGGTATCCCATCAGTTCCCGGAGCCTTGCTTTCTGCCGATGCCTTGGTTGTGTAGTGGTTATACATTGGCCTGTGCTCTGTAGTTCAAACCACTCCAAGGAGGAAGACAGGAATTTCTACTCCCATCAAGGTACAGTCTCAGGAAGTCACGAGGGCAATTCTACCCTGTCCTACAGGTATATACAGTATATACCACTGCCCATGGTGGCTCAGAAGCCAGGCTACCTTGACGCCTTCACCCACGAAATGCCCAACCTTCAGACTAATGCCTGTGAGAGTACGGCGAAACCCACACCCACTGGGGGCCTCCCAAGGGCTCCCCAGGAACTCACGGTTGACAACCCTTTAAATGAGCTCTCAACTCTAGCAGGATGGTTGTCCAGCCTGCCTCCTGAGCCCCAAAGCCCCGCACCCCCCAGGGTAGTACCCTGCCCTGACCTACAGCCTTTCATGAGTCAGCCGCCCTTTGCCCCAGCCATCACTTCTGCCATGTCAGCAAGCATTCCCCAAAGCTCCTTGCCCACAAGTCCCGGCCCCTGGCCTTCACACGGGCAGAGGAACGACAGCTCCGTGGCAGGGCCCAGCAATGAACCAAATACCCACACGAGTATGTCTAACCTGGGAAATAGCCAGCCCAGCGCTCCAGTCCAGACCCTGCCGGCCAGAGCCCAGCTTCTGCACCACTGCCAGCACTGTGACATGTATTTTGTTGACAGTATCCTTTACACTATGGGATGCCATGGATGTGAAAACCCATTTCAGTGTAACCTATGTGGGTGCAAATGTAAAAACAAGTATGCCGTTGCCCGTTGTTTTGCCAGAGGTCAACACAACCACCATTGATTGAAAACGGTCACCCCATAAGGGTGTGTGTGTGAGAGAGAGAGCATTTTTTGTTTGTTCATTTTGGATGATCCCTAGTAAGATGTCTGCTGCTAATTTAAAGTTTATAGATTTTTTTATATAAAATATAAAGTTGACAGTGAGAATAAAATCCATCCCACTCTCCTTTTCTGTTTTCCCTCATGAACATCTTGGTAGGGTCCTGTATGTGTTAGAGCAAGGTGGATGTCTGATTTCTCCTCATTTAGATACCGGAGAATCAGAGTCCGGTCATACTCACTACTGCCCACATTGATAGTCCATAAAACTTCAACGCTGAGGGCAACGTTGATTTCAGTACGTAGATTGCAGCCGGAAGTTCTTTCTGCCATGTTTCATACTGGGAGCACCATTACCTTTCTTGGAAAAAATCAGTTGCAACTTATTTCTGTGCACGCGGGGTGTGTGTGTGTGTGTGTGTGTGTGTGTGTGTGTGTGTAGTAGGGGAATGGAATTGCCTTTACATTTCTATGAATTAGACTGCTATTCACATAATTTAAGCTGAAGAAATAGTTTCATTTCAACAGATAAGAAGCAGGTGATTTCAGTATAGTAAGTCATTTTCCATGAGGGGACATGCAATGCAATTTGATTTTTTAAATGTGAGTGATGAAAACACGAGGTAAACGTTATATATAAAGGAAAGTTTTGAAAAGAAATGAAGCCCAAGAGTTGACATGGAAACCACATCATCTTTGTCTTCTAGACCTGAAGAAATCGAGGTTGAATCCCTAAAATATGTTCAATTTCTAGTTTAAACACATGCTAGCCTTTCACTGGATTCTTCTCATGTTCCAGTTTATTTAATTTCAAATGAAACAAAACCAAAACACATACACATGAGAACAAAAGAAAAATGTATGAAGATTCCTTTTGTTTTTTCTTTTTATTTGACCATTTCATTTAAACTATCTGGTGTTATTGCCATCGGGCATGGTGGTTATTCCTCCCCCCTTCCTGAGACGACCACAAAGGTACATTAGAGCATCTTTCATCTGCTACCCTGGAGAATGAGTGCCAGGCCTTCAAAACAGATCGTAGATGCTTCCTTTGCTTGCCTTCCATCCTGTTCATACCCATTTTATGGAAAAAGGTGATCTGGACTAATGCTGACAAAAAATAAAAGCATGCATTCAAAATGGATTCTAGTGTCCTCTTCAGAATTAGCCATCTACAGTAACATCTGAGATTTCAAATTGTAATGCTTATTTGCAGTTTTACCAATCTTCAGTCACAGTAAGCACACTATGGAGAGCGTAACTGGGGTGGTTTCTCAGCAGGAGCGGATACAGTAGGGGTAAGAATGGACCTAGGGCGCATTTAAACTTGGGTGTCTGTTTACAAAAATGAGAGTTGTTAAATCAATCTAGAGACATTTGGAAGAGGAGGATATTTTTTTTATATTGTATAATTAGCTTACTCCAAAATTTAACTTGGTCAAGCAATAAAAGACATTGTTACTAACTGATGACTTCTGTGTATTTTCCAAAAATTTTGTTCTTAACATGATTAAAGCTTGTAGGTGCTGCTAGTTGGCTTAAGGAGATTATGTTAACTATTAATTAAGCTTTTATTAACCCAAAAGGACATTTACATTTACATTTACCCTCATCATAATGAAAGGAAAATGCTGATTAGGTATATGCCCACAAAAGCCCCAAGTGCTACCCTGATGGATCCTCTGCCCTCCCTTCAAACTGACAGGAAGCCCTTACAAAGAGGGCCTGCTAATTCCAACTTTGTCATTTAAAGATCAGCACTAAGGACCGTTTCCTCCCAAAACCCTAACACTGGTCCAATTCTAAGACTTGTGAATGCAAAACCCCCACATTTGTATGTCACTCTGTTGCTGAAACCACTCACTTCCTGGACCAGTCTAATGCAGCCTTCTCCCACTGTCCTATTTGGTTCTAGTATTATTGCCAGGAAGAAATTGATTAATGATATTTGAAAGCCTTGGAGAATTTAAACGTTTCTTCCTTCTATTTTATGCTTCAAATAAAAGCAGTATTCCAGAATAGAAAATGAAAATCTTCGTTAAATAAAGAGGGAGAGGTCTCATGTTCAAAACAATTGATTAACTCTGTCTTCTGGGCCAAATAGTGACAAATACTTTCTGTCAACTGAAGTTTTGGAGGTGCGTTTTAGTTTAAACAGGGACATCTTTTCCCCCTCATAATTATGAACCATGATGTATAATTCTCATTTTCCTATGACTTAAAGCACACCATTGGTATTTCAAAGCTGTTAGTGCTTGAAAGCTACAATTCTAAATGCACTATATTTGGGAGCCAATCTACTTTAGAAAAAATTTTGATCTTGTATTTTTTTAAGATTTTGGAATTTTATTTAAATGAGTGTGAGTTAAATTCTGTATCTGGGAAGATGTTTGTATCTTCCCTTAAGTACTGAGTATGTTTTCTCATTTTTAATCAATTATTTTATAGAATGATTCTATAAAATTTAAATGTTTTATAGAATGTTTAAATGTGCACTACGTATAGTACTCTGCTGTTAATATTCAGACAACAATCTAAAACTAAGCTTGTTTTTGTTCAGTGAATGTAAGTTTAAATTTTAAAGTTAGTAGATAATTCATCTCCACTAATATTTTTAAAGAAACTCTGAAAAGATTAGCAGGGAATAATTTTCTTTCAGAGTTTGCTTATGTAATCTAGCTCCAACTTCAGAAATATACGTGAAAGCTTGTCTTTTACTTCGAAAAAAATCCATTGGATATTTTCCAGTGTTGATTCTTTTTAGAAATGTGTTTGCCACTCATTTGCAGAATGGTTGGACAAATGGAATATTACCAAAACACACGCTCTGGTATATCAGTTGATAAATGTGGGAGGAATGATGAAATCAGGGACTTTTGTAACTTCAATAATAACAGGTTTCAGCCAAAAATCATCAGTTGATGGTAAAACTAGTGCATGAGGGTTTCTACTACCTGTGATGTAAGAAGTAGCAAGTGAGTGTCATTCTCAACCAACAAGGATGAAAAGTGTAAAATCTACAAAGCCATAAGCTTTCTCCAAATTGTCAGAGTGGAGATTTTAAGCAGCTTCAACTGGATTGCAATCAATGGCCTACCCCTCTGAGAAGACATGGGACCAAAGAGTGATTTCACTTTTGGCAGAACATGAGAGGAAAATGTGACTTGTTATAAATCGGGTCAGAGGAAATCAATTAAAATATTGCCAAAGTTGCAAGAGAAAAATGTGGAATGTCTTCTTAGATTCTAATAACTTCAAGACCCTAAACACAAGGGGTGTTCATTCCCACAAGTTCTTTTTCAGAGCATCCACCACACCCCGCCCACAGGATCTTTCTCAGTAAGATTTCGTGTAACACTGGAGACCAAAGTGAGACAGCCCAGGGGTCCTGGTATTCAAGTATGTAGACAAAGATGGATTACCAGTGGGGCGAAGTTGTAAATTACTGTGCTGTTTCCTGCATCCATCGTTCTTGAATCAAACCCCGATCAAAACAAAAACTGTCATTTGGGTCAATTCTGATTCCTAGTGGCCCTATAGGACAGGGTAGAACAGCCCCTGTGAGTTTACAAGTCTGTAACTCTTGACAGAAGTAGCAATACTTATCTTTTGACCCGCAGAATGATTGGTGATTTCAAACTGCTAACTTTGTGTTAATGTAGATTAGAAGCCAGTGCATAACTCACTACACTACAAGGGTTCCCCAATCAAACCTTTGCCATCAAATTGATTCAGATTCATGGGGATCCCATGTGTCAAATATCATATC
>NW_022105611.1:5301994-5304010 GCF_000313985.2 Echinops telfairi | reverse complement strand
TTGCCCTCATCATTCCCAAAATTCGCTAGCCTCTAATTTTCCTTTTTTTCCCCCTCCCCTTCCCTTCCTCCTCCCCTCTCCCCCATGCACCCCTAATAATTTATAAATTATTATTGTATCTTATATTACACTGTCCGGCGTTAGACTGTAATCTTTATGGGAGCACATTGAAAAGCGTTTTCACCCATCAGCCACTGGGTGGGATTCAATTGCCAATTTTTAAGCTAAATGGCCAAGCATTTAACCATTGTGCCACTGGACTTCTGTGATTAGTGTGGTTATGCACACTAATGCCCCCCACCCCACCAACATGTTCAATGATGCAGTGGGATGAAATAGTAAAAATTTGAAATACAATTCCATAAAATTCATAAAGGCAAAGACTATTCCCAGTGCCTAGTGTTTATAATAGAGTAAATGCTCAATTAAATTTCATTTTAATGATTCAATGAATGAAATTATCAGATCAAAGCCAACCCTTTGTTAATCTTTATCAAGCACTTCAAGTCCTCCTCCCTTTCAGGAACCAAGGCTGTTTCATCTGCATGTCTCGGGTTGTCAATAAGCCTTCCACGAATCCTGATGCTGCATTCTTCTTCATGTAAGCCAGGGTTTCTGGTGATTTGCTCAGCATACATGTGTGGTGAGAGGATATAATCCTGATGCCAGTGGGGGCATTCAAATAATTTAACAACCTGTTCACTGACCAATTTATGTATAAAAGAATATAGAGAGATATGTAGTTGATTATTTCATATAGTTAATACTTAAATAAGAACAAGTAAAGAGGTACACACACTAGCTTATGTTAAAAGAAAGAGTAGTAAAATATTAATGAACGAATACTATATAATACCTGGCCAAAAACATAAGACTACTATTTAAGATATTTCCATATTTGTTCTTGATTGGCATCCTTATTTACAGTATTATTTGTTTTGATTTATCCTTACCCATCCTTTCACTGTATGAGTAGGATCCCATTCCTTTAGAGGTAGGCCAATTAGACAATAATCATTGTGTTTGATAAGTTAGAAACAGGTGACTTCTCTTTTCTGAACATATTATATACATCTTTGAAGAACCACTTTCTGATTTTGCTGAACTCAACAATTCTTTTGACACTATTTTTAACTCGTTGAGCATTTTCAGGGATTGCATAATTCACTCATATATCTCATGGGAATTTTGGGCATAACAAAGCTGAAAAGATAACTATAGTTTGAGCATTCTGTTAAGTCACATCTATTTGAAATGGGTACAAATATGGATCTCTTCCAGTCAATTGGCCAAGTAGCTGTCTTCCAAATGTCCTGGCATGATGAATTAAGTGCTTGCCATGTTTCATCATGGCTGAAACATTTCAGTTGCTGTTCCACCAGTTCCCGGAGGCTTGTTTATGGCTAATTCCTTGAGTACAACTTGGACTTCTTTGTTCAATACCAGTGGGTCTCATTCATTTGCTACCTCTTGAAATGGTGAAATGTGGGCTAGTTTTTTTTTTGTAAAGTAACTATTATTTCCATCTGCTTTTGGTGCTTCCTGCATCATCCAATATTTTGCCCATAGAATCTTTCCATATTACAACTCAAGGTTTGAATTTTTTCTTGAGTTCTTTCAGTTTAAGATAGTCTGAGCATGTCCTTCTTTTTTAGTTTTCTAACTCTAGGTCTTTTCACATTTCATCTTAATATTTGATTTTGTCTTCTCACATTGCCCTTTGAAAACTTCTTTTCAGCTCTTTGACTTCATCATTTCTTCCATTTGCTTTAGCTTCTTTATGAAGGAGGAGCTGATAGTATTGATGACTGTATAATCCCACCTGACAGCATGTGAATGGATACATAGGATGGTGTAAGATACAGCAAAAAAAGATAAATAAATAAGGGTTCCTGAGGGGTAGGGTAAGGGAGAGAAGGGATAAAGGGGAGCTGACATCAAGGAGTTCAAGAAGAAAGAAAATATTTTGAAACAGATTGTGGCAGCAATTGTAAATACTGCTTGATGTGATTGAAC
>NW_022105611.1:5298444-5301272 GCF_000313985.2 Echinops telfairi | reverse complement strand
ACTCTTTATATAAAACTCTCATATACATATGAGGTTCGATGGATTTGTTTTTCTAGTCTACCCGGACTAACATGTAGACACAGGGTTATATTTTAGCTCTTATGAACTTGTTTTAATTTTCTTCAGCTTTAAGCAGAACTTACATAAGAGCAAATGTTCCATAGTCAGCCTCTAGCCTCATTTTAGTCCTGAGATAGAGCTTCTCCATTGTCTCTTCCCACAGAGGTAGCCAATTTGATTTCTGTGTATTCCATCTGGAGAAGTCCATGTGTATACGCAATATTTTCTGTTGTTGAAAAAAGGTATTTTATTTGCTATGAACAAGTCATTGGTATTGCAAAATTCTATCGTGTGATCTTCAGCTTCATTTCTATCACCAAGTCCCTATTTTCTAGCTATTGTTCCTTCTGTCTCCAACTTTTTCCTTCCAATGGCCAATGATTATCAATACATCTTGTTTGCATGTTTGTTCAATTTCAGTCTGAAGTCATTGGTAAAACGTTTCAATTCCTTCATCACTAGCTTTTTGGTTGGTGCATAAATTTGAATAATTGTTGCACTGATTGGATTTCCTTGAAGGTTGATAGATAGAATTCTATCACAGATGGCATTGTATTTCAAGATTGATTTTGAATTACCCTTTTGAAAATGAATGCAATATCATTTCTCTTGATTGTGTTATTCCCAGAATAGTGAATCATATGATGTTCTGATTCAAAATTGTCAAATATGAGTCCATTTCAGCTCACCAATGCCTAGGTTATAGATCTTGGTGCCGTGCATTTCATTTTCGACCACGTCTCATGTTGTTAGTCACACTTCTCACATGACAAGTTCTGATCATCAGCAGATTTTTGCAGCTGTTTCTCCTTATATTGATTGGGTAGTGCCTCTTCAGAGAATGCAGATCTCGAAGGCTTCAGTCCCACAGTCGTAAAGTGATCATTCACATTTCGAGTGCTTTCACACCTGAGAGGTCCATCTTCCGGCACTGCCTCTGACAATGTTCTGCTACCATTCATTAGACCTTCAGCATCTGAAAATGTTTCAAGCCTATGCCTAAGGAAGCCAAGTACCTCGTCACTGTCTGTTCTCAGTCTGGAAGTTCTCCTGGAACGTTTCGACTGTGGGTGACACTGTGACATTTGAAATATCAGGGACACAGCAACGCACTAGCCACCAGAGTATAACAAAAAAATCGACAAGTCATTGAAAGCGGGCACATAACTGTATATTTATAGCAAAAGAATAATAACACATTTTAGACCACTGTATGGTAACAAATTCAACAACTTATTTTAGACCAATAGAATTCTTAGAAAAATAATAAAGGCACAGCATCCATTCAAAAGGAAATGAATATCTCAAATAGCCATACATTTAGTTTTCTTAGAAATTTTATCTTAAAAGCTGGTGAAATTCTGACAAATGGTCTTTCAGCATCCAGTGAGGTGATTATACATATGGTTTTTTTTTCTTTTTCAGCCTCTTTACACAATAACAATGCACAAATTAGATTTTCAAATGATGAAGCAACCTTAAACAAATAGAGTAAATTCTCATTTGGTTAGGATGTATAATTCTTTTTAAAAATGTAGTCCTGGATTTGATTTGGTAATATCTGTTAATTAGAGATATTATGAGTAATTTTGAATTGTATTTAGTATTACAATAATGCGGGTCTTTTACCTGGTGGAGTGGGAAGTGTCCTCTGGTATCATGATTGTTGTCAGGCACTGAGTCTGTTCCACCCCATAACAGAACAAAACCCTACCGGGTCCCATGCCATTCTCCTCATTGTTCTTATGACCGAGCTTTTGTGGCAGCCGCTGTCTCAATCTATCTCTGAAGGCCTTCCTCTCTTTGCTAGCCCTACATTTTACCGAGCATGATGTCCTTCTCCAGGTGTGGAAAACGGAAAGTTTTCTCTCAAGCTGTCTCCCCCAAATATATGCCAGACTTAGCTGCTTGAGAATGACTATATACTTGGAGGTCATCAGGACTGGATTGGGACTCATTCTCCCTGAGAGTTATCAGCTGTCTAGACTAAGCAGACACCACTGTTTATCCCACAACAAATAGGTCCCACTCCCTTCTGAGATTGTTCTCTTGAAGGAGTGCCTGAGGACCACTCTAGGATGACTAAGCCTAGGCAGGGTCCACCCATCTTGCCACACATGCTCCCCTATTCCCTCCCTTTACTATTGTGTGTTCACCTAGGTCATCCCCCTCCTATTGCTTGTATTGCCTATGTTGCAACCCCTGTCTGCTATCAGGGGGCTTGCATGCCTCCCAGGATAGTAGTTGTCTGTTTCATTGTATGAGACACCAGAGAGATCAAACCCGCCCAAGGATGAATTGTACTGCCCCTTTCTGTGACGTGTGATTCTATAATCAGGTCCCCCTAAAGTGATATAATGCGTGGTTAGCAATAAAGGAGAGGCTCCCTGGTTCTTGGGCCATGGCTGCTCCTGCTCTGGTGGCTGGGTTCCCCCCACGAGGGCTATCAAGCGGGGCTGAGGTGAGCAATGCTACCATAAATTGTGTCTGACTCCATTTATTCCAACCTCTCCTCTAACTCTCATGCTCTCTATGACTTTACTATAATCTCTATTTATTATCACTGTACAATTCCGCCTACCAGACCTGTGATGATTTGTGGGGTCCACTCTCCCCTTTAGCCCCACATCCAGGGACTGGTTAGAAGTGTTATCTACTATTCTAATTGTAGAAGAAAAACATTTTAACAAGTCATCACCAAATTTCCAAAAGCAAAGATAAATTCTTTTTTTTAAAATCATTTTATTAGGGGCTCATACAACTCTTAT
>NW_022105611.1:5295020-5296189 GCF_000313985.2 Echinops telfairi | reverse complement strand
CCATTTCTTCCTTATTTTCATCATTTTTTTTGTTCCCTTTCCCCACCTCCTCCCCAGTTGTCTACCATGTGCATCCCTGCATTTGATCTGGTCCCTGCCATACAACCTGGTCCTCACACCAAGAATATTTGTATATCGTAGCTTTTTCCCTATGCCCCTTTTGCATTTTTTAAATTTCAAAAATTTTTTAAATTATTTATTTATTTATTTTATTGCTTACCTCAGAAGGAAAAAAAAGAAGATGAAATATTGTAGGAAAAAGAAGGATTTCTCTCAAGTTTTCTCCCCCAAGTATATGCCAAACTTAGCTGCTTGCAAATGACTATACAGTACACTTGGAGGTCATCAGTAGTAGATCAGGGGTCATTCTCCCTAAGGGTTATCAGCCATCTAGAGTAAGCAGTCACCACTGTTTGTCCCACAACCAATAGGGCCCACTCCCTTCTGATAGGGATTGTAGTTGACTCCTTGTAGGAGACCCAAGAGAGGTCAAGCTCACCCAAAGTTGACCAAAGTTAGGCCGCCATCATGAATCTAGGGTCTGCCCTTCTTGTCACATGTCTACCTCTAGTCCCTCCCATTCCTATCATGTGCACACCCCTAGCTCATTCCCTTCCTGTCACGCTTTTGCCTATCGTACATCCCCTTCCTATGATGCGTATGCCTATTGTACTGCCCCTTCCTGTGACGTGTGGTTACCTGTAATCATGCCCCCAGAAGTAGTTATAAGCCTTGGTCAGCAATAAACTTGGGATCTCGCTCCAGAGCTCTCCCCACGAGGACCACCAAGTGGGCCTGGGGTGAGCATGCTACCATGAATTGTGTCTGACTCCACTACTTCACTTTATCTCTCATGCTCTTTATGACTTTACTATAATCTTTACTTATTATTGCTGTACAATTGCGCCTACTGGACCTGTGATGATTTGTGGGGGACCCCCCTTCACCCCACAGGTCAGAAATTATGAAAGATAACACAAGACACAGTGAGTGGTGTCTTCCCCTCCATGCCAACCTGAATCCGCTTAGGTAGAGGACGGCAGTTCCCATGGAGGGGCTGGTGGTTTGAGAACTGCTGACTTTGTGGTCGGCAGTTCAACATAACATCCCCGCCGCCACCACATAAGTGATAAGTTAAATGGCAGCTTGCTGAGCCCTCCTGCCTGCCT
>NW_022105611.1:5288645-5294920 GCF_000313985.2 Echinops telfairi | reverse complement strand
CCCTCGCAGGGTATGGGGCAAGAGAGGCATGCTGTTTTTTGCCAAAAACTGGAGCACTGGGATGACTGTGAGCAGATGCATTGTCGTGGTGGCAAAACTAGTCCCCCGTCTGCCACAAATTAGGCCTTTCTTGCACGCTCTTATGCAATCTTTTCAGAACCTCTAAATAGAAAGCTTGATTAACAGTCTGGCTGGGTTGAATGAACTCCAAATGTTCTACAAGTCGGCATTTTAGTCCATTTGAGAAGTTGATGGACGTCCAGGATGAGGTTTGTCATCAATCAACATTTCACCATTTTTGAAACAATAAAACCACTCATCCACTTGACTTTTTCCCATAGTGGTATCCTTGTAAGCTGTGTTCAACATCACAACAGTTTCTGCAGTATATTTTCCCCAAGCGGGAAACAAAATATCACAGCTACATGCTGTTCTCTTAAATCAGCCATCACAAAAACAAGGTTTGAGCAAAACTGCTTTCATGAGAAATCACTGTGAAGAGAGAGAACCTTCCCAGGCAATGCCACTGTTGCACTAACTCAGAGTGAGTTGCTCCATGCTTTGCCTAAAAATTCAGACTATAAAGGCTCCAACCCAGGAGAGCTTTTTTCCATTTTGGGGGGTGGGTATCACCTCATATTTTGGACATTATGTTAGGCCAGGTTGACTAGAGAAACTAATCCAGTGACACGACTATGTAAAACAAACAAACAAACAAAATTTATAAAGCATCCCAGCCTTATCCAACTAGTCCATAAGTCCAATACTAGTCCATAAGTCCCTCTCCAGCAATTATGCAGAAAGCAGGAAGATCACAGGCTGTTGGGTGCAGAGCCAGGTAGATCCAATGTCACTGGAATCATGAGCAACCTTTGGCAGTTCTCAGGGTCAGTGGTTGAGAAGTGAAGGGGGAGAGAGAGGAGATTCACAGGGTCTTCCTTAGGAGAAGGTCACACCCACAAGGTAGCAGCAGCAAGGTGTGACCTGATGTACAGATTGGAATCTGCCCCTATACTTTCACACGTCTTCAAATTGCCATACAGTTATCTAACTACCACACACATGTTATCGAGAGAGAACAGTTTTGGGAAAAGGACATCATGCTTGGTAAAGTGGAGGGGTAATGAAAAGAGGGAGTCCCTCCACCTAATGGATTGACAGTGGCTGCAGCAATGGGTCAAACACAGGAACACCTGTAAGGATGGCGCAGGACGGACAGTGTGCCTCCCGTTGTACATAGGATCTCTGTGAGTCAGACCGGACTGATGACCCCTCACAGCAGCATGTCAGTGCCCATGTCTGTTAATTGAGAGAAAGCCAAAGAAGATTTTGCTTTTAGGAAAACCCACAGAAAAGTGAAATGAGGGTTCAGAGCTTTTAGGAAGCTTCTTCCCCAGAACCACACTCAGCAAGCATCTGAGCATCAAGCTGTCCTAGGTTTGAATGTTGTCTGGGAGCACGAGATACTGCTGTTATTTTGGATTTCATGTGCTATTTCATATGCTTTGGTAGCATATTTTTTGACTCTTAGAATTCTGAAAAAATGTTCACGTATATTAATAGTAATTGCTTCTTCAATTCATAAAATTTTGATTTTGAGAGTTTCAGATGGTGGATGAGGGATCCAATGCTACAATCTCCTGTATAAAATCTAAACCTCTTGGCCTGGTATTAAAATATAAGGTTCTAACCCACGTGCAACGCCCCCTCATCTGTTTCATCTATAAACCATATTCCAGTGAGGGCTTTTTCTGATTCCATGGGTTGAAAATTGATCTTACCCACAGGAAAAATTCTGTTTCATCCATGAAGCCTTCTTTGCTTTTCCCTAGTGCGGCATTATTTATGCTTTTCTAACGCAAGATGATTATTAAGTTGTTTTTATAGTGGTTCATCTCTTTAGCTCATCTCATGTAGGGCGTTTCCTGACAGAAATGTGCTGCTTATGTTGGAAAACTTTGACATATATTAACCACTTGCCACTTGTGCAGAAAGGCTCATTATATTATTATTATTTAGTGCTAGCTTGTCATTTTGGGGGGAAAAGGTTATTATTTGAAAATGATAAAAGTATTGTATATTTTATCATCAAAGTGTTTTAGCATCTATGAAACCTTTTAGGGATAATAAATATATAGCTTTACATTTCTTATCTCGATGACATCTAGGTGACTAGAAAGATGTATATTTGCAACAAATTTGTAAATGGAGCAATTTAAAAACAAAACAAAACATGTGAATTGCTGAAGTCCACATTACTAACAAGTAATACATCTAGTTCTAAAATCTAGGTCACCTTTAAATGAAGTATAGCTTTTTCCCTACCAGTCTTTCTCTTAATTAGTTAGCATAAACAAACATGCAAAAATAAAACAAAAACAAAGCCATTAAAACCCATTAAATGAGGCGTGGAAGGAGTAAATAGCGACATTATTCAGAACCTGCCCACCCACATCTACCCCTCTAAAGGAGATGTAGAGATTGTTAGCTAATTGTGCATTTGAGCTGATGCAGCAAATAGGCTGAACATAGAACATGGAAGTTAATCCTGGCCAGATATAAAGCAACTTGTCCACCACTGCAGTTCGAAGTTTACCTGCTATAAAAAAAAACCTCTAAATCCCCAGGGTTGGCCCCCATAACCTCCTCTTGTGCAACATAATAATCTCTCATTATCTTTATACTTTTACTTATAGCATTGCATTATTACTAATATTATTTTGCACGCGTGTGTTTATGTATGAACTCCTGAAAGAGATAGAGGGTGAACTCCTTCAAGGCTATGATGTTTCTTTTCCTCAGAAGCTATCAAAGGTATTTCTCATTTATTGTGCTTGGTGCTGTATACATAGAAGCCACATAATAAATATTTGTTCAATGAATACATATGCATGAATATATGGAAATGTCCATATACATGTACACACATATATACATATCCAATGGTGACAAATATCTATAGCGACAACATTTCTTGTCATGACTTAGAGAGGAGATTATTTTCTACAATGTCAATGTTTTCAGAATATCGAGTCTTTGGTTCAGAAGGCATAAGTGTTTACAATTGTTTCTTTGTCTTGGATTCTTCTTGTCCTTTGGCGGTCAGAAAGAGACCGCACACCATCTCCTCAGGCAGCAAGAAAGAGAGAGGCTCCTGAAGAGCTGGAACAACACAGTGGCTGCCACAATGGGCTCAAAAAGTCACAAGAATTGTGAAGAAGGCAAAGCCCAGGCAGTATTTACTTCTGTTGCACACAGGGCCACTGTGTGTTGGAACTTGACAACACCTCAATGATAACATTAAGACATGAGAGTGGAAAGCATGAGCCATTTTTGACTCTCTGAGAAATGTTTATCTTGAGTATTTACAGAATGCTCCTTGATTACAGTAAAGGCAGGGCTCGGGCGGTGCCGTGGTTAATGCACGCGGTTGCTAGCCCAGAGATCATGAATCGAATCGTGGGCTGGTCGGTGGGAAAAGGAAGCGACTGTCTGCTTCCACAAAGAAGTACAGCCTTGGACACCCTCCGGAGCAGTCCTCCTCTGTCCTTGGGATTGCTGTGAATTGGAGTCACTCTATGGCAGTGTGATTCTTTTATTGTTCAGCTTTGCAAAGGCCAAATGCAGTGTGATTCTTTAGCTACCTTTTAATCACCTCTCTGATTTAGGGAAGCAAAATAGTGTAGTCACACCAGATTAAAGCAGAAAAACCTTTTAATGAAGACCACATGGAGTCCAAATACTAGAAACACATTTGGGGTCTGTTCTTCCATAGTTAAAGTAGAAGTGGGAGGGGCTGATTAGGTAGACTTCCCTCCAACTCATCTCATTTACATGTATTCCTGCTCCCACACTCGATGCACACACACTCCCTGGAAGTAAACAAAACTGCAGGCCCTACGTAGAATTGATTGAAAATAGGTTTAGCTAGCATTCAGATGCAAAGAAAAGAAACAAAAGAGAATATATTCCATTAGTCGAGAAATTTAGTTGCACAATATTGATAATTTGAATATAGATTATTCCTTGTGATAATTTTCAGTATAGATACTTTCTTATCCATGTGCTGAGACAGACACTGCTAGTTTTCTCTCAAAACTAATTTTTATTCTGTATTAACATAACCCCAATTTTATTCAGGTAGCACTTGAAATGCAACCTCCACTACCCAGAGACTGGAAAAACTAGATGGTGAGCAGTTACCACTACAAACCATTTAATCAGGGCCACAGAAGCTCTTGAACTTAACAGGAAATCATAAAAAGAACATATTTGCTGGTCTGACAGAGACTGATGGAACCCCTGAGATGGTTAGGCCCCCTTCAGTCAACTAAATAACAGAAATTTCAATCCAGGAACGACACTCCTGAGGAATGTATTGCTTAAACCAAGTAACCAAAATATAAAACCAAAACGCCAGTGTTTGCCCCAAACAAAGCTTAGAAGACAGTAAGGGTCAGGTAAAGAAGGATGAACAACTAACCCACGATCAAGTCAATTTCAGCTCACAGACGTCCGTTAGGACAGAAAAGAACTGCCCCCTTGGGTTTCCAGAACTTTAAATCTTACAGGAGTAGACAGTCTTAACTTTCTCCAGTTGAGTTACTGACAGGCTTGAACCACTGGCCTTGTGGTTAACAGCGCAATGCACAGCCCACTAAGCCACCAATGCTCCACAGAAGGGGGAGTGAATACATTAAATTCAGGGAGGGTAGGAAGAGTCCTATTACATCGAAGGAATTCCTACTAATATTATGAAACAAAATCTGTGTACATTGTTGAACAAAAACTAATTTCCTCTGTACATTTTCACCCACATCACAATAAATTTAAAAGAAAAAAATTAAGTGGTATTTCAGGTTCCTTTGCATATGGGAGTGTGAGGAGGTTGATATAGTGTTGGCTGAAGAGATTTTACCATAGACTCCTTGGTATAACTCTCAGAAAACAGTATTTCCCTAACATGATGCACAAGATGACTCTGGTATGCATCTTTTGTTGTTAGCATCGTTGTCCATTTCTTTAGACGTGATCAATAAAATGGAAGAACTATCATCTAATGATGAGGATGAGTGTAAGACTGTTCCTGGGGGGTAGTGTGGGGGAGGTGGCGGTGGGGATAAAGGGGAGCTGATATCAAAGAGTTCAAATGGGGAGAAAATATTTTAAAATTGATTATGGTAGCAATTGTACAATACTATCTGATGTGATTGAACTCTGGAATGGTTTGATGTCTGGATCAGCTCCTAGTAAAGTTATTTGAGAAAAAGTGAAGATAAATCTAGCGTTTATCTTTAATTTAAGAAAAAAAGAATAGTTGAGAAGGAACTAGGAACTTGCATTCCTAATGTTGCCTTCAGCATCACAAGCCATGGACTGCCCTACATTCGCATGGTTTTAGGTGCCTTCAAATCCGTTTCAGCTCATAGTGACTGCATGTATAACAGAAGAAAACAGCACTAGGACCTGCACCATCCTCACAATTGTTCTTATGTACGACAATGAAATTCTATTGTCTCTGTAAGACAATTAAATTCTTAATTGTGTCTGCATCGTCTGCCTGGTTCTTGTAAGTTCCAAATGATACAAATGACCCTTAGAATTAGCTAATAAGAATGATGTTATTCATCTTTAAATGCTATTGATCACTACTGAAGCTTGCATTTTGAACACTGTTCCTATTCAATTTAAACGCACATAGTACATGTGTCCTAAAAAGTTTCCTTTAAATCTTGCCTTCCAATTGCAGAAAGGACTCATTTATCTATCTCAAATATTTATACCTTTTGCATACACCTCCTTCTCACTTATCAACTATCTGGTTATCCAACATATCACATTTACAACAAAGATTTTAAAATATGCTATCTGATAGTCATTGTGTGCATTCATGATATATGTCTGTGGACCTTTATTTTCCTGATGGGCCTGGATAAGAAGGTGGAGGACGATAATGATTGGATTGTGCCTCAGCGCTGAATGATTGTTAATGGAGCTGTGAGTTCCATCTCGCTGAGTGTAAAATGAGCCAACTCAGAAACAGAGTGAGATCCTACTAGAAGCAATGGAGAAGAGTCGGGAGGGAAATGCTTCTTTTGGACCTGGAAATTCCCTATCCAGGAGACAGCACTGACACCAGAGGAGTAGCAACAGCAGAGCCCAGAGCCAGAGCAAGAGACAGAACAGTGGATTCCCCATGACAGTGGACACTGTAGTGCCCATGTTGGTTAGAAAATAGCCCAAGAAGTAGGCATAGCAGAAAAATATAGTGATTC
>NW_022105611.1:5284967-5288472 GCF_000313985.2 Echinops telfairi | reverse complement strand
TCCCAGGAATCTTGTTTTCTTTCTCTGCTACTATCCCTTGGTTTCACCACATAGTTTATATTGTGTTAACTGCTAAAGATGCTCACATACATAAAGGAGCAGAGCCAGTGAGGAATTGGTAGGTAGATTATCAAACACAGCTTCCTTGATGGTGTGGGATACAGGGCTGCCCGATGATTTTGAAGTTGATAAATTTGGCTTGCTTTTGGTCCTTACTTGCATGGGATATGGATAACATTGAGAAGAATGGGATTCTAGAACACTTCATTATACTCGTGTGGAGTCTGAATACAAACCAAGAGGCAATTATAGGAACATAACAAGGCAGTCCTGTCTGGTTCCTCATTGGGACAGGTGTGTGTCAGGATCAGATCCTTTCACTAAACGTGTTCACTCTCTATGTGGAGCAAGTGACCTAAGAATCTGGATCCATGAAGAAGAATGGAGCATCAGGATGGAAGAGGCTTATTAACAATTGACAATATGCAAATAACACAACCTTGCTTGCTGAAAGCAAAGAGGACATGAAATACTTGCAGATGGAAATCAAAGATTGCAGCCTTTGGTATGGTATAACTCGGTGTAAAGAAAACAAAAATGGTTATAATTAGATCGATCGGCAATGTCATAATAGAGAAACAATTGAAGATGTCAAGGATTCCATTTAGCTTATATTCACAATCAAAGCTCATGGAAGCGATACTCAAGAAATCAAATCAGAATGTATCGCATTAAGCTAGTCTCCTGCACCTGGTCTCTTTAAAATAGGGAAATTAAAGATGCCACTTTGAGAACTAAGGTGCACCTGACCCAGATCGCGGTATTTTTAATTGTTTCATGTACTTGTGAACGTTGGACAATGAATAAAGAAGACTAGGGGTCTTCCTTAAAATTGATGTATTTTAATTGTGGTGCTGGCAAAGAATATTGAATGTGTCATGGACTACCAGAAGAATAAACAAATCTCTTTTGGAAGAAGTATGGCTCGAATGCTCCTTAGAAAAGAGGATGCTGAGCCTTTGGGTCATGTGACTTGGATATGTTCTTAGGAAAGACCAATCCCTGAAAAAGGACATTAGACTTGGCAAAGTAGAAGGGCAGGGATAAAGAAAAGGGCTTTTTTTTATGAGATGGGGTGACATAGTAGTCGCAGCAATAGGCTCGAACAGAACCGCAACTGTGAGGATGGTGTGGGACCTGGACGTGTCCCATTCAGTTGTGCATCGAATGGCTGTGCGTCGGGATGCCCTTGACAGCACCTCACAAGTGGCCTTTAGCTCAGAACCCCAGCTGACCCTCCAACCATGACCTGAGTGACATCTCAGGCTCTGGACATCTACTGTCCATGTAAGTGCCCGAACAAGACAGCAAGATCCCAGATGTACCTCAGGACCTAGTGCTGGGAAGTGGAGCCATAGTGGATGCGAGCATTGCGCACTCCACCGCAGAGGTTTGGTGATGTCTCTCTTTGGGAGCAGAGAAACAATGTGAAAACCCACCCCTCTGCTACACAGAGCACCCCAATGGTCAGGCTTCACTAGACCTGAGCTATCACCCAAGGGACAGAAATGGGCCTTCTTTGCTGACATACAGTAAAAGGAATGGCTTCCCTCATAAGACCTCTTGGGGCAGCACATCTGAGACCCTCAGGAGGAGAACCCCTCCGGCAGTCAGTGTTCTCGCCGCCAAAGAGAAGCCATTAGCGTGATCCGAAAAGAGAGAGCTCCAAAAGGGTTTGTGGGAAAATGCCACTCGTTTCTAATTCGTTTCCACACAGCTCTTTGAGCACCAACCCCCCCCACCCGACTCCCCACGAAGGAAAAGTCGTCATTTTCTTGATACTAAGAACCTATCTTTCCAACGTACATCTGTCTGACTTGGCTTCCTTTTGGAAGAGGGCCCAGCTTGGTGGAGGCAACCAGAAGAGCAGCCGCTCGCTCCGTGGCCGCTCCCCTTTCAAGCGCTTTATTCCTGCTTTGGAAAGTGCCACTGCTGGGAGGAACAGCTCGGGCACCGTGGGAGACCTGTGGAGACATGTGTGAATGTGAACGATAAAAACAGGAAAAGGCAGAATGACTGGTCATTTAGAGGGGAAAAGCGAGTAGCTCTGTCTTAAATAGAATTTCTCATGGTAGCAGAATGCACAAGATAGTTAAAGCTGACCCAGAAGGTATAGAGTAAGTTGTTGAGGGTTTGAAAGGAAGTGAATTTTATTTGCTTTGGTTTACCCTTCTCACAAATAATGGGCTTGAAATGAAACAATGGGCTCTTTTGAGTTATTCATGAGATGGGAAAGAGGACTGGTGAACCTTTCCCTGCGGGGTGTTAAAATAGCAGTGAGATCATCGTCTCTAAGAGGGTTGACAAGAGGTACAGCAAACACAGCATTTCCACTGGTGTCATTCCCCGTGGACTGTTTTTGTTTCCACCCTGAGCTCCGTAGAAGTGATGGGGCAAATACAAACCGGGGCCAGTGTTATTACACAGGCCCTACAGGACAACAGGTACAGCGTGCCCCTATTAATTGCCCAAACCACCCAGATAAATAAGGGAGTTCTCCAGCACTGCATGGCTCAGGATGTTCTGACAGTGGTTCAAGACGGGACATGTGCTGTAAGGAAGACCGAGTGCTATGCCAGAGTGCCACCAGCACATGACTAATTTGTGAAATCCCATGAAGACCCAGAGCCTGGGCACAGCAGATGGCTGTTTGCTGTGGCTGCCGGGTTTTCCTTTGCCCTTTTAGCTGGAGAGGGTGTTTGATGTGAGTTGGCATTTTCCTGCGTATAGGGTGATTTGGCTATATTAGCCTATCGTTCTACTGTGCCCTGTGCCTTCAACGATGGCATTGCCTCTATCATTTTGACAGAATGTCTCCCTTTGGGGCCTTTGAGGGAGTCCCAGTGGCGTGTGGTCAGTAGTTAGAGACCACCATCCACTCCTCTGGAGAAAAAGGGGGCTTTCTACTGCTGTCAATGTTACTGTCCCAGAAAACCATAGCATCAGTTCTTGCTTGTCCAATAGTGTCACTATGATTGGAATAGATTTCCTGGCAGTAAGTGAGTTCAGAGCCTTCAGGGACCTTGTGGGATGGTGCGGCACACCAGAATGTAAGGCGTGGTTTCTAGGGATTAGTCTCAGGGGAACCAGCTTTTTCAAGGCTGAATAATTTAGCTACCCTCTTGCTAGCTCACTTCCCACTTGCTAACTCATTCTTACATAACACTTGTTAGGGTGCCCATGGAGGTCCAGCGACCTGGCACATTCCACCTTTCTTCACCAAAGCTCTAAATGCTCCTGCCTTCCTGTGGGTGGTAGGCAGAGAGACTTGAATCAACCTTCCACTGACCAGAGAGCAGCGTTAGTCAGTAAGCCCTTAATAAACTCTCATGTTATGTATCATGGGCCTTCCAGCTCCTTTCTTTGGTCCCAGGGCAGCTTAGCCAAATTCCAGTTTACTGGCCCATGCCCAGAGAAGATGTCTTCAGTTCTCAATGCAGCAGAA
>NW_022105611.1:5281780-5283522 GCF_000313985.2 Echinops telfairi | reverse complement strand
TGACTCATGGAGGGAGGGCCTTATCTACAGACAAAAAATAAATCTGAAGAAAAACATGAACATATTTGGACAGCCAACTGAGGCACTGCTAACGCATGAATGATGAGATTAGGAAATGTATCATTCCAGACCACTCATGGTGATGAGGTTGGTGCGCCTCCTACAGGGAATTCTTTGTCCCACTATGTGACTTCACTGGGTCTCTATATCCTCAATTTCAAATGAGAGACTTGAAATTAATGATCTCTAAGATATTTGCTAATTCTAATTTATTAAAAGACAACCAACCTCATTGGCATCAGGTCAATTCTGACTCATAGTGATCCTATATAGAGGACTCACATTATATTTAGAGAATAAATGTTTCTATTGTTTTTCTCATGTTTCTATTTAGTCTCATATCATTTTATTAATCTTGGCCCTTTAAAATGTATCGATTGGCCTTTGAAGTTTGAACAATGTGGTAGGCAGAAGCCATACGGGATGATTAAGATAAAGCCACTTTGATCTAGTACCTCACAATCTGTGTGAGCACATTGTTGGAAAAGACACCAGTGATCAGGAGCAGAGGAGAAGCCTTGGGCAGGAAGCAGAGATGAAGGTGGGATAAGAAGGATGATGGAAAAGGAAACTACTTGATAATTTCCTAGGGAACAAGAAAGGGATCACTTTCTGATTTTAATAATAAACACTGGCTATAGGTTTTCTTTTTCCTCTTTTGTTTTATTAGGATGGTTGTGAGGGGTTTTGTGACTGGGAGTACTTAAAAGGCTAAGGAGACATTAACCTGCCTTTCCATACCATTTATAAGAGAAGATAGTTGATTCTTAGTTTTTTGTTTGTTTGTTTTTTAATAAATCATTTTATGGGGGCTCTCACAGCTCTTATAACAATCCATACATCAATTGTACCAAGCACGTTTGTGCATATGTTGCCATCATTATTTTCTAAACATTTACTTTCTACTTGAGCCCTTGGTACTCATCTTTTTTCCTCTCCTTCCCCGTCCCCCTCTCCCCACTTCATGAAGCCTTGATAATTTATAAATTATTATTATCTTCATATTTTACACAGTCTGCTGTCTCCCCCACATTTCTGTTGTTCATCCCCCTGGGGAGAAAGGGGTGTTGTATGTCGATCAATGCGATTGGTTCCCCCTTTCTCCAACTTCTGCCCCAACCCTCCCCCTACCCTTAAAGTATGGGGCTACTCCCATTAATGTTCCTAAGATTTTATCTGTCCTGCGTTCCATGTGTCGAAAGCTCTTTTCTGTACCAGTGTACGAGCTCTGGTTTGGCCAGATTTGTAAGGTAAGACTGGGGTCATGATAGTGGGGGGAGGAAGCATTAAACAACTAGAGGAATGTTTGTTTCATTGGTGTCATACTGCACCCTGGCTGGTTCATCACTTCCTTGTGACCCTTTTCTAAGGGGATGTCCAATTGTCTACAGATGGGCTTTAGGTCTCTATTCTGATCCCCCTCATTCACATCAAAATGGTTGTTTGTTTCTGGTCTTCTGATGCCTGATACCTGATCCCATTGACACCTCGTGATCACACAGGTTGGTGTGCTTCTTTCATGTGGGCTTTGTTGCTTCCCAGCTAGATAGCTGTTTGTTTAATTTCAAGTCTTTAAGACCCCAGACGCTATATCTTTTGATAACTGGCTTTCTTCACCACATTAGCTTATGCACTCATTTTGTCTTCAGCAATCGTATGGGAAAGATGAGCATCACAGAATG
>NW_022105611.1:5269442-5280586 GCF_000313985.2 Echinops telfairi | reverse complement strand
GTATATAACCTGTAAATTATGTATTAAATAGTTTTTCTTCTTTTCCCACTGTGTGGATTGGACCTACCTCAGAGGATTCGTCTTATACTTTTCCTTTTGTACTTATATTTGTCCTTTTGTGCACCAGCCTTTTATTCTTACCCTATTTTTGTCTGTAAACTGAAGGCGTGTCTCTTGCAGGCAACAGATTGTTGAGTTGTTTTCTGAGCCAGTATGAAAGCCTTTGTCTTTTAATAGGTGAATTCAATCCGTTGGCATTCAGAATTATTACCACCAACTGTGGATTAATTTTTGTCATCCCATATCTTTTGTGTTGGGTGTTTTTTTATCTCCCCAAATAACATTGTGCTGAATATCTGGGGGTGGGGTGGGGTGGTAGCTCCATTCTTGCCTTCTTTTTGCCATTGAGGCAATGTTATCTTGCTGATTGTTTTTGGCATGATGACTTCCAGGTGGGGTTGCACTATGTAATGGTCTCCTATTTGTACTTGTTGAATGTTGACCTTCTGACCACAGTGGGTCAGCAAGGATTTTTAGCAAAGTTGGGTGTCTTATGTATTCTTTGAGATTTTTCTGGTCTGGGAAGACTCTTACCTCTCTATCTATCTTGATAGATAGTTTGGTGAGATAGAGGATTCTTGGATTGGCATTGTTCTCTTTCCAATTTCAAATGTCACTTCACTCTCTCCTCCTCTTCGTGGTATCTACTGGGTCTGAGCGTATTCTTACCTGAGTACCATTGAATGTGACTGCCTTTATTTCTCTAGCTGCTCTTATGAGCAGCTTTTTTCCTTTTCCTCAAAGTTCGATAATTTAACTATTATGTGCCTTGGTGATTTCTTCCTGGGGATTAGTCTAACTGATGTCTACTCTGCTTCTTGTATGATTATTGTCTGATTCTCATTTATTAAGTTGGGGAAATTTTCTTTCAGGAATTCCCTTGCTAATCTAGCTGTTGACTTCTTTGTTGTGTCTGGTTCTGGTATTCCTATTTTTTGAATATTATTCCTAGTTGTAGCATCTGTCATTGAGCTCAGGTTTTCTTCTACCTCTGATTATCTTGTTTGACTATCTTACCCTTTTGTAGAAGTCTGCCTGGTTAGATAATTTTTGTCATCCCATACCTTTTGTGTGGGTATTCTCTGCCTCTTCTAGTCTGATGTTTCAGTCTGTTATTTTGTTTTTTGCTTCTGTTACATCACCCCTTAACTCTTGTATTTTCCCTTTGGTGTGTGGACTTCATCCCACTGATATGGACTTCATCTCCTCAATCATTGTATCCTTATTCTTTATTGCTTCCCTCATATCCTGTATGACTCCAAGAAACAGTCTGAGGATGTTTTTGTGTCTTCTATAAGTGTCGTTAGGCTTGAGACCACCTCCAATGTTGCATTTTGCATCTCTTGTTTTCTCTTCGAAGGTATTGGGATAGGTTGCTCTTTGTGTGTTGTCTTTGTGGTGCTCAGTGCCATATTCCTGAAAGACATGGGGGCCCTGAGCTTTCTCTCTGTGGGGCTGGTAAAAGTGATTGTGGAGCCTGCCTGTGGCCTACTGTGTTTGGGTAATGGGCTAGTACATAAGGAAGATGCCACAGTAGTTGGTGGCTGGCAGCAGCAGGTGGCACAACAGCTGGCAGCACTCAGAAAATGGCCTGTGGCTTGCTACTGTGGGTATGACTCTGGACCAGGCCAGGGTGTGCCTGCGATGTGTCTGCAGGAAGGACTAGTCTAGGCTGGCCAGGACACCGCTGGTCTGGATTGTGCTGTGGAGGGCCTGAGAATCACAGGGTTCACAGAGATACTGGGGGTAATCCTGGGTCGGTCGCTGAACTGTAGAGAGTCTGAAGAGCTGCAGTAGTGCTGCAGGAAAGCCCCAGTGTTGGGGTGCGCCATCAGAAAAGCTGCATGAGCTCAGTGTTAGTGTAGGCCTCAGGGGGTGTAAGCTACTCAGCGGAGAAGCTGCAGGGCCACAGCTACTGTGTGGGAAAACTTCATGGCTGGATGTGTCCCAGCAGAGAAGTCACTAGTCCAGCATAGATGCACCAGTGAGACTTGGTGTCCAGGTGGGCCCTGCAGGACAATCTGCATAGGACAGCAGATGGGTTCAGACTATGACTAAGAGCTGCAGTCACTAGGTACAGAGGGAAGCAGCCACAGGCTAAAGGGTCATGGTTTGACTGCATGTTGTTATGGAAGTGTCTTGTTCGGGGCTGTTGGAGCCCCTCATGGATGGCTGGAGGATTCTGGCTGTAGTGGCATGGACTGCTGTTGGTAGGTAAATAAAACCCGGGCACAGGCACCTGAGCTACATGTGGGCAACAGGGGTGGGGGTGGGTTCCAGCCACAGCAGGTATGGCCACAGGCTGGCAGTATGCACCTGGCTATTCGCTTTAGGGCTTGCCTCAGATGGATGACAAATTGCCTACTTGGGCCACTGGGGCCACAGGCTGGCAGCAGGGGGGTACCAGATGTGGTGGCAAGGTGCCATGTGGGGAGAATGGGCCTGCTTTCTGCGATGAGTGTTGCAGGTAAACTTTGGGCAGAACCTAGGGGCTCTGGAACGTGGCTAGCTGGGGGAAGAGCAGGGGCAGGCCACCTCTCTTACCTAGGGAGTACATACTCTGGATTGCTATAGGAGTTAATTCACTTACCTGAATCCCCCACTCGGTCTCCTAATTGCTGAATTTACTGATCCCCACTGAGATCTTGATGCAAGCTGTTTACCTGGGTGACATCTTGCCACAACTCTGAAGTCTCAATTTTAATCAAATAATTCTATGACTCTAATCCTTGATAAGAGAATATTGTCTTACACAGCACATATAATAATGCCAATTGCAGGAAGATCACAGGCTGGTGGGTAGAAAGTCCTGTGGGTCCCATGGTGGTGGAAGCATCTCCAGGGCTCTGGCTGCCATCAGCATGGCTCCATGAGGCTTGTCTGAGTGTTAGTTTATTGATGTGGTTGATAGCTAGCCTGACTTATAGATTTGTGTTCACTGCAGTATAGGTGCTTGGGGAGTTGGGATTTGCTCTGTGGGTCTCATAGTTTGATTTTCAGCTATTGTTGTTAGGTGTGGACTCATAGCATGATGTACAATAGAACAAAACACTACCCACACCTGAATGATTCTCTCAAATGGTGTAATATTTGAGCCCTTTGTTGTGGTCCTATGTCAACTCATCGAGCAGAGGGTTGTCTACTTTTTCACTGACCTGCTTTTCCAAGCAAGATGTTCTTTTCCAGGGATACGTCTTTTCTGATAACATGTCCAAAGTACAAGGGGGTACCCCCCCATCCCCCACCCCCCAAGAAAATGGAAAAGCTCCGCTGGGTGGAGCTTTCATAGTTTTGCATTTTTCCTTCTAGGAGAGCATCCAGCAACTCACTCTGAGTTAGTGCAACCAGTGGTCTCACCTGTGGAGATTGTCTCTGGTCACGGTGAATTTTTTCTTAAAAGCTGGGTCTTTGGAACCGCGTATTTTGTGATAGCTGATTTAAGAGAACAGTGTGTGTCTACGAAATTTTGTTTCCTGCTTTGGGAAAATGCCATAAAATCTGTTGTGATATTCAACACAACTTACAAGGACAGTGCTATGGGAAAAACTTGAGTGTATGAGTAGTTTTTTCATTTCAAAAAAGGTGAAATGTCGATGTATTGCAAGTCTCATTCTAGAAGTCCATCAAATTCCCAAACGTTTGAAAATGTTGACAAAATTTGTGCACCTTGCTCAAAAACTGAAGACAGATCACTGAAGGGATCAGCAAGTTATCTGGACTATCTTGGTACTTGGTTCAGCAAATTTTAAAGGAAGATTTAGAAATGAGCAGGGTTGTTGCAAAATTTGTGCCTTGGGTTCTGACTGACCAGGAAAGAAAGCTTCGAGTGGAAACATGCCATGCTTTGAAAGAATAGCTCTGAAGTGACCCAGATATTTTCGCCAAGCTTATTACCACTGATGAGACATGGTGCTATGCTTACAACCCTAAAAGCAAACATCAATCAAGCCAGTAGAAGACACTATCATCACCTGACCTAAAAAAAACTTGTCAAGTGAAATTAAAGATTAAGATGATGATCATTTGCTTTTTTGATTTGGGGGTGCATAGTGCATTTGGAGTTTGTTCTACCGTGTCAGATTCTTTTTTTTTTTTTAAGTCATTTTATTGGGGGCTCATACAACTCATCACAATCCATACATACATCAATTGTATAAAGCACATTTGTACATTTGTACCTTTGTTACCCTCATTATTCTTTTTTTAAAATTATTTTATTGAGGGCTCATATAATTCTTATCACAGTTCATATATACATCCATTGAGTCAAGCACATATGTACACCTGTTGCCCTCATCAGTCTCAAAACATTTGCCCTCTACTTTAGCCCTCAATATCGTTTGCTCATTTTCCCCCTCCCTCCCCCCGCTCCCTCCTGGACCCTTCATAATTCATAAATTATTATAGTTTTGTCATAAGTTACATTGTCCAACGTCTCCCTCTGCCCTATTCTCTGCTGTCCATTCCCCAGGGAGGAGTCTATACTTAGATTCTTGTAATTGGTTCCCCCCTCCCACCCCGCATTCCTTTCACCTTCCAAGCCTCGCCCCTCTCACCGCTGGTCCTGATGAAGTCATCTATCCTGGATTCCCTGTGTTTCAAGATGCCATCTGTACCAATGTCCATCCTCTGGTCTAGCCAGATTTGCAAGGCAGAATTGGGATCATGATATTGGTGGGGAGAAAGCATCATTGCTACTCTGCACCCTGATTGGCTCGTCTCCTCCCCCAAACCCCTCAGCAGGGGGGTGTTCTGTTGCCACCCAATGGACTCTGAGTCTCCACTCTGCACTCACCCACCTTTACAATGACATGATTTCTTGTTCCTTGATGCCTGACACCCAATCCCTTCGACAGCTCGTGGTCACACATACTGGTGTGCTTCTTCCATGTGGGCTTTGTTGCTTCTGAGCTAGTTGGCCGCTTGTTTATCTTCCAGCCGTTAAGACCCCAGATGCTATATCTTTTGATAGCCAGGCACCATCAGCTTTCTTCACCACCTTTGCTTATGCACACCTTTGTTTTTCAGTGATTGTATCAGGAAGGTGGGCATCCACTGATCTGATTTTTAGTTCTTTGATGTCTGATAACTGATCCCTTCTGCACCTCATGGTTCTCCCTGTCAGATTCTTAATCAAGCTTTCTATTTAGAGGTTCTGAAAACATTGTGCACAGTGTACAACAACAAATGAGACCTGATTTGTGGCACACAGGTTCTGGTTTTACCACCACGACAATGCATCTGTTCATGTAGACATGGCAGTGTGCCAGTGTTTGGCAAAAACAGCATGCCCTCTTCCCCCACACACCTTCCTCTCCTGACCTTACTCCATGCAACTTCTTTTTGTTTTCATGAATGAAGAGGGACATGAAAGGACATCAATTTGATGATGTAAAAGAGGCAAAGAAAAAATGAGGGCTGTGCTGTCAGCCATCCGGATGAATTTGAAAAATCTTTCCAAGAATGGAATCGCAGTTTTGACAAATGTACTAATTGTATTCGATAGTGCTTTGAAGGTGATAATGTTTTTTTGTAAAAAAAAATAATAATAATAATACATACCTTTGAAAAAAATTCCGTTTTTATTGGGAAGTACTCCCTTGCATTTATATCACTATTCTCACTTCTAGGGAGCAGTCTGCCTATGCGTCTTCCAAGGCAGATTTGTTTGTTCATCTATTTTCCAGAGTAGGTTCAATATCTTTGACAACACCATAATTCAAATGCATGAATTCTGCTACATATTGTCCAGTTTTAGTGGTCATCTGAGGCAATTGAAAATACCATGGCATGGCTCAGTTCACCTTATTCTTCACAGTAACATTCCTTGCTCTTCAAAAACATTTATAAGTTCTTGTGAAGCAGATTTGCCATCTGATTTCTTGACTGCTAAGTCCATGAGCATTGATTGTGGATCCAAGTTAAATGAAATTCTTTACAACTTTACTCATTTCTCCTTTTTCACAATGATGACTATTGATCTAGTCTCAAAGATTTTTACTTTGTTTACCTGGAAATATGAAATTCCAGTGCAGCCATGAGAATTGTTTAGAACTGGGTGGAAAACTTGACCATACTCCAGGGTCGAATAGGTAATATAATGTGTGAGGAAGATGAGCATAAGACAATAGGAAGTAGTATGGCTAATGATTAACCAGGAAGGGAATATTTCACCTACAAATTTCAATTCCTCCCCCCTTCCCTCTTCTCTTTTTTAACCTTATTCCTACAAACACAGAAAAGTCAGTTCTAAATCCCAATTTAGGACATCTGGTGGTCAAGAAACTTTTTTTGCCTATGGCCTAACTCAGGCTCATGGTGTCACTTGGTGTAGTAATCCATGGTATTATTCACTAGTTATATGGTATGATATTAATAACTATTTTTAGGCTTATACTAGGTTAAGTAAAAAAATTATAGAAGCAATCCTATAGCCTTTCTCCAAGAGTGGATTGGCCCCATCCTATTCTACAGCAGCCCTGCATCTCCCAGTCAAGCTCCTAAGGGACTTCACAACCACCTCCCCTCCCAACCTCTCCCATGGGACTAGGTGGAGACCTTTCTCTTCCCTCGTTGGCAAAAAATATTATTATCCTCCAATCCCTGACTGGCTGGTGATGAAAGGGGAGTGGTGGGTGGCAGGAATCCTAATGTCGTTGTAGCATTCATGTCCCCTACTTACCAGCCCAGTGTCACCACCAAGGATATTGGGTTCATTTTGGTGTTAATCCCTCTGACATCGTGTCAGTTCACAACTCCTGCACTCCCTGAGTGGAACTACTGTACTCTCCTGCACTGTGATTCTTATTCACTAGTGCCTAGTTCAATACTGGAATATTGCAGCACTGGTAGTAGCTTTTGTGTTTGCTTCCTTGTATCCCCCTTGTTTGAAAAAGTGTTTAATTGGGATAAAATAGTAGCTATGACTAGGATGATCACTGGCAATAATGCTGGGGATTTAGAGTCAAGCATACAAAATTAGTCCAAGGACTTTGAGAATATTTGTATTTAAACATAATATATATCCACAGAAAAAGTACATATAAGAGCACACCAGGAACATACCTGCCTCAAGAAGCAGAAAATTATCTGTATCATTTAAACATCAAGTCAGACCATGTGCTGTTCTGGAAGTATTATTTTTAATACTACTTGGCATATTGTCTACATTGAGGTACCAGTATAGATTTTACTTTTCTCATTTACAAGACTATGAAGAACATAGGGAATGATCTCCCTTTCTTCTTTATGTCCGTGGTACCTATTGCAATGGCCCAGAGTAGGTTTCACTATGAGTCTGTTGGTCTGTGGTTATTGAACGTGGATACCCAGATCCATGCATGTAATGAGGAACCTTAACAAAAACATTTCCAGGCTTCATTTCAATCTCTCGTTTAATTGACCAGATTTAGTTATTTAGATGTATACAGTGCTCTCATGAAACAAAAGGGGTATTTCAAATGTATTCTCTTTGGATGAATGTTAAAACTCAAAAGTAGAAAGTCAATTAAGCAGGGTTAATTAGTGTTTTGTGTACAATAGAGAATTCTTAATTGCTTCTAATTTAATGAGCAACATCAGACATTCTCTGAATGTGTTTGCTGGAAATTCCCAATGATATTTAGTTGCAACACTGTGGGATGGTGAGGACAAGATCCAACAAGGAATTTTAACCCAAGTACTTGCTGGTTTGCCAAATAACCCTGGGAAAATCAGGGCACATTAGAGCTTATTGTCCAGTAACTTCTTTATTTGTTTTTCTTTAACTGACTTGCAGGGCAAAATTTGGTAATTACCTATTTCTTTTGTGTTCCGTAATCTTCAGCTATAGCTCTAGTTCTATAGCTAAATGCTATTGTGCTGTGAGTAAAAGATATCACACTGTAACAAAACTTAATGATCCAGCAAACTCAAGAAGAGTTCAGTAATCTATCTGGAAACATCTGGGAAGAACCAGATAACTTAGTTAGAGGAGAACTGTAGGGTGAGTGAGGGACAGAAACAGAGACAAAGGTAGGTAATTCATCTCTGAGTAGAGAAGAGTAGGAATGATTGTTGATGTTCTCACTTTTGGAATTAAGTATCTGGAACAATTCTTCTTATGTCCTAGATTTTTGAAACTTGTGGGGTGGGCAGGGCATGGAATAGTAGGTTTGTTAAGCATGGCTTTACACAGGGTTGTCGGTTTCTCAGTAATGGACATTGTCTTGTAAGCCTAGACCCCGGCCATTCCTTTATGTCAGCTGATGTCATGGTAGTGTAAAGTCAACCGTATCATGAAAACCTTCACAGTTACAATTTTTCTTCCAGGAAAAATTTTAATTCCAGGAGGAAAGACTCCTTCTTTCATCAAAATAAATTACTATCTCAAATTTTGTTTTTAAATTCTGATAGAAGAAGTAATGAGTAAAGTTCTCTCTATACCTCTTAGGAAATCAGTGAAGGGCTGGTTTCTTTTGTTTTGTTTTGAGATTATATGCCACTGGATTGTAGAATTCTGGAATGTTGGGCCAAGGCCAAGGGGCAGAAGGAAAGTGGGTAGGTAGAAGTAAAATTGGAGGTCAAGGTTTAGAAAGCAGAGAAGGTGAAGGGCAGTGACTGATTATGGATTTTTGACTAACAGTGGACATTTTGGAGCCTGTTTCTCCATCTGTAACGGAGCCAATAAGACATATTTCAGGGATTCTTGGGCAGTGATTAGAAGAAGCGTCCTTACTTACCCTCCTTCTTTTTTTTTCTTAAATCATTTTATTAGGGGCTCCTACAACTCTTATCACAGTCCATCCATCCATCCATTGTGTCAAGCACATTTGGACATTTGTTGCCATCATCATTCTCAAAACATTTGCTTTCTACTTGAACCCTTGGTATCAGTTCCTCACTTTTTTCCCTCCCTCCACACCCCACCACCGAACGCTTGATAATTTATAAATTATTATTATTTTGTCATATCTTATACTGTCCGACGTGTCCCTTCACCAACTTTTATGTTGTCCGTCCCCCAGGGAGGAGGTTATATGTAAATCATTGTAATTGATTCCCCCTTTCTATCCCGCCTTCCCTCCACCTTTCCAGTATCACCACCCTCACCACTGGTCCTGAAGGGATCAGCTGTCCTGGATTCCCTGTGTTTTCCATTCCTATCTGTTCCTGTGTACATCGTCTGGTATAGCCGGATTTGTAAGGTAGAATTGGGATCATGATGGTGGTGGGGGGAGAAGCATTTAAGAACTAGAGGAAAGTTGTATGTTTCGTCATTGCTATCCTGCACCCTCACTGGCTCATCTCCTCCCACAACCCTTCTGTAAGGGGATGTCCAGTTGCCTACAGATGGGCTTTGGGTCTCCACTGTGCACTCACCCTCATTCACAATGATATGATTTTTTGTTCTTTGATTCCTGATACCTGATTCCTTCAACACCTCTTTTTGAATTAGATCATATTGAATTTGAAATTTCAAGTGAAATTTATCCCCAAAAGAGTCTTTTTAGCTATCTCCCCATTTTCTGTTTTTGCCCAGATGAGACTTCTTTACTTTCTTTGAAGTACATAATAAAATAATAGTCTTCTGATTTTAGGATGAGGGTTAGGTATTAAAGGAGTCTGCTCTACTTCCATAGTTTATGGACACAGTCCAGTCAGAAATTCCAAAAGGAAACTTATTCTTTTATTATCTTCAAGATAGTAGCATATAATTATTTAATTAAGTAGAGTTAAAACATATAATACTATACTGTAGATTACACCCAGTGGTTACAGTTCAGGAAATCCAAATTTTCCTGGGAGAAGAAGGTTAGTTTTATGTCCTATATCCATCAGTCTTGATTCAGAAAGCATCAGGGAATATGTCAAAATCACTATGTATTATATCTCTAGGTTGGAGAAGCATATGCGTGATGTTATATGTAAAATGCTTAGGAGAGACTGCACCCAAAAGATATTCATAAGAGTTTGTAAAATAGACAATTTTGAGGGTCGTTGTCCTAGATTTCCTTTAGCAAAAATGTGTTTTATATTGTAAAGTTGATTTTGGTCTTTTCCCACTGATTGGATAATTAAAATATCAGCTTTTGGAAATACTGAATTTCATCACATGTTATATGTGATGTCTCCCTTCAAAAAGTTCATGGAAAAATGAAATTGAAATATAATAGAATTTTTCATGAATTTTTAACCCCCTCATATTTGTTCTAAAGGTATTAAGACAGTAGACATTACTGAATTAATGTCCCATCTTTAGAAAAATAAAAAAACTCATCTGATTAATTCAGTGTCTGGAACTCTGGAGAATCTTTAATTGTTCATCCCAGTTGGTGTGGAATCAATTCTAGGCACACATTTCTCAAGCCGTTGTTCAGCCTGTACTAACCACCTCTTGAAATAGCGAGTTTCAGAAGTTTACTTTTTACAATAGGGTCTTCTATATCTTTTCTTTCTCCTCACTTATAATCTTGTTCCTATAATAAAATGAATATGTTTTAAGTTTCTTAGCTCTGGTATAATAGATTTTAAAATTAATTTACCCTTACTCTTGAGCAAAATCAGATTTTGTGAGAACACAGATCATTATGAATGCAATTGTCACTAGGCAATTCATAAATATTCTATTTCTTAGACTTTCTACCACATGGAAAGACTGTCTTCCTCCATCCACTTTGACATTAGGCATGCTCATGTGACTTCCTCTTCCCGTTGAAATCTGAAAGTGACACATGTCAACACCCACACACAGAAGTTTTAAGAACAATTTTTTTTTAAGAACAATTTTCAGTTTGCTCCATCGCTTTCCCTGCCAATGTCATTGTTGAAGACTAACCCTCCTGCGAATGACTAGCAGGAGCAGAGTTATATTGCCATATAATCTGATCTATCATAATAAAATACAATGGTATAAATTCTTAGTCTTTATCTTCTCAGACTGACCATGTTAAGTTCTAATAATCATTTGTATGTCAATGAGAATATGGCCAATCTATTCATTTTAAAGTAATTGGAGGCCTTTGTCAACACCCGAGTCTCTTATTAAGATAGACTGATCACACTGTTTGGCTAAAATTAAATTTACTCTGATATGAACTTTTTTT
>NW_022105611.1:5260247-5267965 GCF_000313985.2 Echinops telfairi | reverse complement strand
CAAGAGACCCGAGAACTAGAAAGGCGAGGCTCACCACCCATTTATCCCTCCGCCTTTCAATTAGCCCCACATGTGATTATTGGTCAGGCTGGCACAATTAACTAACTCAGACTTCAGTGTAATTTGCCCATTTTAATAAACATGTTTAATCTCAGGGCTGAGACGAAACTCAGGCTTGTGCAGCTGACAACTGAGACCTTGTGAGGGCTAGTCTATAACCTCTTTAAGACCGACTGCATTTTCCAACGGTACTTTCCCTCAGATGCCAAATTCAGGCATTGGGTAGAACAGTCTCGCTCAAAGCAATGATAGTGACTATATGCAATACCTAATACTTTCTTTGCTCATTTTCTCTCTCTCTCATTCCCTTCTCTTTCTTCCATCCGCTCCCAGAAAGTCCTGATTACAGACACTATAGTAGGCATCAGGATAAATCCTTACATCACCCTTCAGGAATTCATGTCTAAGAGAGGAGAAAATAATTACCCAATTGCAAAATAATGTAATATGTGTAATCCTCTACCAGGGGTTCTCAAACTACGGCCCATGGGTCACATGTGGCCCACGGAGGACATTTATCCAGCCCGCCAGGTGTTTTTCCCCCTTTTGTTTTTTTACTTCAAAATAAGATATGTTCAGTGTGCATAGGAATTTGTTCATAGTGTGTGTTTTTTTAACTATGGCCCTGCCCTCCAATGGGTCTGAGGGACAGTGAACTGGCCCCCTGTTTAAAAAGTTTGAGGACTCCTGTTCTAGCCCATATTAAAGCACAGAGAATGATTTTCCAATCATTTCTATATCAGTTTCTGCTTTTCAAAGGATATTCCTATCTTAGCTCCATAATACCCCAGGAGATAGTGCAAAACATGGGACTAGTGCTCTAAGTAATGAACTGGGAAATATGTTCGAAAAGAGCATTGCCCCTTTAATGTCATCCCCTTGGGAAGTTACCCACTAATTATAATGATGCTGACTTTCTTGAAAACATTTTTACATTTCTATTTGGTCAGACGATACATTTTTCCTAGAGCAAAGAGAGAGTTTTTGCTTTTTAATTGACAATGTCTGATTAATGCTGAGCAACAAGTTCACGAATACAGAGGCAGCTATGTTTAGAGCCTGTGGGGGTAGCCAGCCCCCCCCCACAACTAATCACGGGTTCAGTAAGCACAATTGTACGGTTGAGATATATAAAGATTATAATAAAATCATAGAGAGTAAGAGCGATAGAAAAGAGAGTAAAATAAAGAAGTCAGACACATTTCTTAGTAGCATGCTCACTTCAGCTCCTCTTGGTGGTACAGGGCAGGAGAGACAGAGATTTATTGCTAATCAAGGCTTATATATCTTTGGGGGTGTGCATGCCTCCTAATTACAGGTAAAGACATACATCACAACAAGAGGTTGTACAATAGGCAATGCGAACAATAAGAGGGGGTTATACAATGGGCATAAGCGTAATAGGAAGGGGATGAGCTAGAGGTGTAACACCTGATAGGAAGGGGAGGGACTAAGGGTATACATGTGACAAGATGGGCAGATCCTAGATTCATGATGGCGGCCTAACCTTGGTCACCCTTGAGTGGGCTTGACCTCCCTGGGTTCTCCTTAAGGGAAACAATCTACTACTATCCTTCCTTCTCAGAAGGGATTGGGCCCTATTTAGGGTGGAACAGACTATACAGTCTGCTTGCTCTAGATGGCTGAAAGTCCTTAGGGAGAATAACCTCTGACCTACTTTTGTTGAACTCCAAGTGTATAGTCATTGACCGTGTGTAGCAAGCAGCTAGGTTTGGCATATATTTGGGGTCGACAACTTGGAAGAAATCTTTCTGTTTCCCACAAAAACTTTTGAACACAATTGGCAGGTGAGTGCATATTGCTTGGTGTTTTTGGATTTCTAGAGACTCGAAAGGGAGCAATTTAATAAAATCATGATCAGACTAAGTGCCATTTGCAGTTCACAGTGAGGCCTAGCTGCCTAAGAATGGTGCTGAGTTTCTTGCAATCCGAATCTGAAGACAGTCGGAACAAAAGTACAAAGAAAGAGAGTGGGGTTTTATGTCATCCCAAAATGTGAAGGGTGCTGGGTGTAATGTAGGAGGAGGGACTATATAAAGCCTCAGAACTTTCTAAGGAAAGCAGAGTATATTAGAGGCATAATTTCTTCTGAGAACAAAAATACCATTCCAGCATTACTCAAATCCTGGAGGATTTTTAATAAGCAAAAGTAGACTAAGAAGTGGATTGGCCCAGAAGAGGGCTACATTACTCTGCCTGATGTGAGGAGATTTGGAACTCCTAGGAACAAGCCAGAAAATCTATCCAGAAAGAAGTGGGGAGGGGGATTGAGAGGCCAGGCGGATGAGGAAACGTCCACGTCTTTCCTGCCTTGTCAAAAGACCAGGGACGTCAAAGGGAGATTTGAGTCTTTGCCTCTTACCTTGTTTTCACAAGTACAAAGACTTTACATGCAGGGTTTTGTGGTTATTCTTTTCAGAACCAGGAAAAACTTAAGAATCTACACCTCAGTCACACTGGTACAAAGTAAGGGCATCGTGAGAGGAGAGATGGAATAACACATTAATAGAACTTATTTTGGGGAGCAGCAGGTCCTCAGTGACAATGGAAGTCTAAATTCTCCAGAGATTCACAGAACTCTTAGGAGAGGCTTTGATTGTGACATGGGGGTGATGGGTAAACCTAAAGAGTAGACCTACCCAAATTGATAGAGGAGTTTCATATAAAAGACAGTGAGCACTTCAGTTTTGTTTTCACAAGTATAATTCTGGACTAATTTTTTCCCCCTCCCCATTTAGACTTGAAGTCAGGAAGCATGTTTTACTTATTTCTGTACCTTGAATCTAGTTTCATATCAAACATTCATTAAAATTATATTAAATATATGAATGAATGATTAGTTGCCTAATGAACAAACAAATGAGTGAGACTGTTAATTTTCCTAGAACATAATCTAAACATGGGGAATTAAATTACAATTTATGAGCAGACCCAAATCATAACTTTTCACATATCAAAAATATTGGGTTTAGCTTCTTTCATAGAGACTATTTTCTTTCTTTATTTCTAACAGCTTTACTGACATATAACTACACACTATTCAGCTCAATAGTTTAAACCTATTATTAAAAAGAGTGTGCAACCTGATTATCACTGCAATCGATTGAGAACATTTTTTTCTTTCTGAAACTCATTATGATAAGCTCCCATTTTGCTCCAATCTCCCTATAACTCCAAGAAATTATTAATGCAGTTACTGTCTCTAGAGATTTACCAATTTTGGATTTCATATAAAGTAAAATATACTGAAACAAAAAGCAAAAAACAGTAACAATAATACAGGAAAAACCTCAGTTGAAAATATAACAGAAAATAAAAACTAGAAAAAATTTAAATTGAGTCAAACAGGGAAACAAATGATAAGGTGTTAAAATTAACCTACACATGCATCAATCAACTTTTCAATGCACTCTCTCTGATATCACGACTATTCCCATCCCTGGCCAATGGTCAGAGGGGAGTCACCAGGGGCTTTATCCACATGGGGACCCTGCAAATGGATTTGGGGCTTTCATTCTCATCCATAGCCTTCTGCAGATTGGGTGCTCACACTTTAAACTTAGGTTCCTTTTTTGATTGCTTCAGAATATCTCTAAACTACCACCATCAGCACCTCTCTATACCAAAAAATGTAAAAGAAAAAATGCCTTCTCTGAGAAACAAAAGAGGAAATAAGTAAAATGTGGTTTTCATGTGTTGATGAATTTTCCCTTTGAAAGAAGACCCTGGAGACACTTGGCTCCATACTAAGCTAAACTTTTTTTTTCCAGTCCACATTGCCCACTATTTAATTAAAATGTTGAAATATCAGTTAAGAATTTAATAACATCCAAAGAGCTTATTATGTCCCTAATCAGTTACTGGCAACGGGTCTGAAACTGATGAGTGTAAAGAGGAAGTGGCTACCCTAGAAGATTCAATCAGTCCCCGGGTCATATGATCCTCCCCTCCTTCCTCCATTCTTACCCCCACCCCCCCTCCCCCCTCCCCCATGAGTCTCTATACACGGTAATACTTTAGGACAGCATAGAGCTGCTCCACTCTTCCCAGACTACAAATCCTTATAGAGCAGTTTTATCTTTCTCCCTCTTAAGGAGCTTGGTAGGAACCATTGACATTGTAGCTACTCTGTTTCCCCAAAAGTAAGATATCCCCCCAAAAGAAGACCTACTTAGTTTTGCCTCTTGCTGAAATATAAGGCATCCCCCTGAAAATAAGGCCCCTCGAAGCTACTCTGGACTCTGGATGGTAGCAGCGGGCGCCACTGCACAGCTCAATGTTGGCCGCAGCGCAGCCAGAGCAGACAGGAAGTGTGAGGTCTCATTTAATAAAACAAGAAACAGTAAATGTGTACCGTATTCTTCTTCATGGAAAAATAAGACATCCCCTGAAAATAAGACCTAGCGCAGCTTTGGGAGCAAAAATTAATATAAGACACTGTCTTACTTTCGGGGAAACAGAGTAGCAGCCCCATGCTTAACCCACTGTGGCACCAAGGTCCCTTTTGGTCACAGGAGGGGAAACTATAAGTGTTCTTATTGTTGTTGATCACCTCAAGGCTCCATATCACTCAAAACGGAAGTACTAGATCTCTTTAAAAGGTCATACAATGTTGGTAACCAGAGTCCATGAGTAAATCTGAACCTTGGAGAGGGATTATTGAGAGAAGACTAGAAGCCTCAATTCGCCCTGTTTCCACCTTCTTCCAAGACTTGTTTTGAGAGCTGGCCAGTATGAGTCAACTATTGTTGCTAAGCAGTTGGCCTCCCCACAGTCTATTACTGGAGAAAAAGCAATGCTTGTGGGAGGGAGCTTGGCACTCTTTTGTGGGTCTCGGATTGTTGCTGTGCAGCAGAGGGTTCACATGAAAGGAAACGGTTTCAATGACTTTAATGGAAAATATTTTAGTTCAACTAACAGAACTATGTACTTGCCTTTGCCTCTATTGGACAATTTGTCTCCCAGTATCTGTGGAATGACCCGATCTTGGAGAGGAGTCTGATGTTATGTGAGAGGAATAAAGGCTTACATAACAAATAACTCTAAAAGCTGGAGCTGTATTTCAATCTTGGTTCTACTGCCTCCAGGACCTAAGGGCCATCATAGGTCAGACAAAAGGCATGTCTCCCATTCTTCTCTTCACCTCCTCCACACTCCCATCATGCCTTAATGTATGTAGGCCTTAATGTATCTGAGAGTTTAAAACAGTAGCGAAGACTGTTCAAGGCCCTTCAGTCTTTAGATTATTTGTATTTAAATGTAAGTGCTTTGGTGACCCGGTGGTGATAAGAACTCAGATGCTAACCGAAAGATTGGTCTGCTTCATGGTGGTCTGCACCCATAAAGACTGATAGCCTTGGCAAGTCTGTCAGGTAGTTGTAGTCTAGGCTATAGGGTGACTGGGAGTTGGTGTGAACTCCACAACAATGGGTTTGGTTTGAGTGTCTTTAAACCAGTGGTTCTCATACTTCAGTCTATCATAATAACCTAGGGAATGATCTTACTTTAGCCTGGGCCTCAGTTATGTGTTCCCCAGGTGGCTTTGATTCTCCCAAGAGTTTGCCAACTTTTGCTCTAAAACAAGGGCGCAAACTGGTTCAATTATTTCTAACCACCTGTTGAGAAATTGCATTTCTACCCTTATCACTAAAGCCCACTCTGATCACGTGGGTTCTGAATAATGGTCAAGCTGGCGAGCAGAGTGCGATTGCTCTCCAGGCTTTCTGGGGCTGTAACTAGAGCCTGGAGCGTAACAGCAGAACAAGCTTCATCTCTTTCTCTCTGAGCAGCTGGTGGATTTGCACCGCTGATCTTCCATAGCTAAGACTGTTTTTTTGGTTCCTATATAATGTTTATTTCTGGAAGTTAAAGTAGGTACAACAATATACCAAAAAAAATAACAATATAAAATTTTACAGTATGAAGTATACAGTGGAATTTAAATGCGTGGCCAGGGCAGCAGCTGAAAAGCCACTGAACAGAGAGGTTAAGCAAGCCGAGCCAGGGACCCCCATTGGCTGGGCTTGGGGCGGGGGTGGGGGCAATGGAGAGAAAGCAGGCAGGTCCTGGAGGGCTTTGTTCTCAAGGACACGGCCAGAACAGGCCTTGGCCCCTGGCCCCTCTCAGAACGTTTGCTACGATCAGTTAAAAACAGATACACATGGTACCTAAAACTGAGAACTTTGCAATATCTCCCCCAGAGAAGTCCCCACCCTTGCCCATGGTCCCCGTGATTGAAAGCTGATGGTGAAGGTGAAGCAAGGCCCAGTTCTCCCGTTTCGAGGGTCTCTCTCTCTCTCTCTCTCTCTCTCTGTCTCTCATGCACGAGGTCAGCTTAGGACAAGCTGGACTCGACAAGTGCTGCTGAGAGGGGAGCCCACGGAACTAGGCCAGGAGGGTCAAGAACCGCCCTGTGCTCATCCTCCTCCTCCACCCCCAGCCTTAATTCAGAAAGGGGCTCATCTGAGCACAAGTTGAGCGCCAGAGCTGTCCTGGCCAGCTAAGACCAGGCGGCTCTGGGTTGAGGAGCACAGACGCCCAGAGATTACCTAGAACAGGACCTTCTGTAAACAGCCCAAGGTAATACTCATGCCAGAGATTCTATGTCTACATTAAGAGTCGCCTGGGGATCTTGCTAAAATAGAGATTATGACACACTATATCTGGGGTGGAAATGCAAAATTTCAACAGGGAGTCAAACCAGAATGGTAGTCACTATGCCACCAGGACTAACTGATACTCTGGCCAAATTTCCCCCACTGAATACATATTAAGACTATTTTTGAAATTTTTTCCAATTCCGTGGTATTTTATAAATCTCCCTAGGTAGTTTTCTAGAGGAAGTACCCTTGTTTAATCCTGAGAAACTCCACCTTTGCGATAGCCCCTATGCGGACTGTTTCACTATTTCCTTTGGGGCAAGACCATCAGCAGTGTGGTCACCTGCTAGTAAATCTGCACCTTTCAATCAGTGGTTTCCAAATTTTAAGGTGCAAAGAAATGTCTACAGTATCATGTTAAGATAAACAACAACAAAACACTTTTAAAAGTCAGTAGATGGGAGGAAGGAAAGGATGAGAGGTTTGGGGAGTCGCCATTCTATTGTTTCCAAATGCATCATCATCTTCTAGTCCCCTAAACACCTGCGAGTGAGGAGTAAGACCTTCTCTTAAACCTGCTCATAGCTTGGTCTCATCTCACAGAGCCGTTGTATGCGGTTAGCTCTGCTCTTTCATGGGGGGGTAGACTCTATGCATTGACATGGACTCAGCAGCCTGGGAGAACACCATCCTGTTTGCACTTTAAGGTTCATGTAACCCTTAAGAATTTAGGCTTTGGATTCGGTTCCTTTGTCCTCCACTTTCTAGTTGATTGAGTCTGAGCAAGTCTATTAACCTTAGTAACTGCAGTTTCCTCACTAGAAAATGAGGATAAATGATTACTTTAAAAATATCTAAACAAATAAAAATTTCTAGTTTATCTCTAGTTTCCCGAGCACTCTGAACTCCCCCAACCCATGTCTTCTCCTTTTTTCTCTTTCCACCCAACTTAAAAATGTGTGTTTTGATCACAACATTCCTCTATTTAATCAATACATATTTATTGAACATTCTTTCTGTGTTAGGCATTGTGATAAC
>NW_022105611.1:5257458-5258975 GCF_000313985.2 Echinops telfairi | reverse complement strand
AGCAAGGAGTGGGGAAAAGAAGTGTAGTAATGCATCAGTATGTATGTATACCCCACACAAATGCAATCAATGAAATGAGCCCTGAGCATATGTAATAGTAAATTTATTAAAATCAGTAAAGCGCGATCTAAGTGGAATTTATACGTAGTACTTATGGCGTTGATGAAGAATATGGAATATACCATGAACGACCAGCAGAACGAACAAATCTGCTTTGGAAGAAGTTCAGCAAGGATGCTCCTTAAAAGGGTGGATGGTGGGATTTTTCCTCAAGTACTGTAGACATGCTTTCAAGAGGGACCAATCCCTGGAGATTGACATCATGCTTGCTTGGTAACATAGAGGGTTGGCAAATAGAGGAAGGCCCTCCTTGACCTAGATTAACACTGATTGCACCAATTGGCTCAAACAGCAATGATGGTAAGGACAGCAAAGCATGACAACATTTCGTTCTGGTGTATAAAAGGTCCCCATGAGTCAGGTCTGCTAGCATGGAATCTAAAAACTTGTTTTCCAAATTTGCAAAATTCCTGAAAATTTAACAACAGGTAAAACTTTAGTTTATGCAAGGTATCTGTAATATATATAGCACTGAGTTGGGAAGTAGACTCAGCTTTTACCCTTGTCAAGTTTGAAATGAAGGCAGAGAAATCAATAGACTGTGAATAAAGGAACCAAACCAAAGACGCCAGACTCACTGCCATCCAATCACTGCCCACTCAGAATGACCCGAAGGTGAAAGGTAGCTAGATTTAGGGACAAGTGGAGCAAAGACCCACATAGAGGGATTGGAAGGAAATCAGGCACCAATTGGACACCTATGGGAAACCCAAACTGGGCATGTGCAAACTAGGACCCGCTACCACAGGTGAAACCTAAAACCTAGCCTCCACGGAGGACCAAGACTTTTACACAGGTGGGCCTAACTCAGCCAATGGGGTGAACCACTGCTTTCAATCACACCTTCCCAGCCAGAGGTGTTAAATACTTCAGCTGTGGGAAGGCGAAGTCTGTTTTATTGTACTCTGCTCCTGTTCAGCGGCAAAGGGAGGGTGGAGTCTCTCTCCCCCTTGCGGGTGCCTGCTTGAGGCCTACACCCTCTTTGTCTCTTGGCCTCTTGGTCCCCAGGGATTCCTAGTTCCGCACCTGTGGGTGCTCTTTTTCACGTGTTTTTTTCATGCCCAGTCATCAAACCCACCGTGGCTTCACACACTACAGAAATAGCGTGTATCCTTTTGAGACTTTAAAACCTGAAGCTTTTCCATTCCCTCATAAAAACTCACTTGGGTTACAAAGTGCTTCTGTGACATGAATTCTTACAGTGCCCTGTTGCAAGAACCGAGGTTTGCCCCACTCCAGAAACCGAGCAAAGGACAGTGCAGGACTGTCCCCGTGAGTTTCCATGACTGTAACTCTTCATAAGAGTACAAAGCCCATCTTTCTCCCAAGGAGAGGCTTGTGGTTTTGAACTGCTAACCTTGCAGCCCAAATTGTAACCACTACACCACCTAGGGTCC
>NW_022105611.1:5255203-5256138 GCF_000313985.2 Echinops telfairi | reverse complement strand
TAATACATGTTACAGTCAAAGATGAAACGAGTTCTGGGGAACATGGAGGTTGTGTTGTTTCTTATTGTCAGGGAAGGCTTCAAAATACCAGTAACTCACCCTTTCCTTTGTATAACACCTTACAGAGGTACACACTTAAGACTTACAGCTCTGCCACTTGTCTGTCAGTTTGTCCTACTGTGGTGGCTTGTGTGTTGCTGTGATGCTAGAAGCTGTGTCACCAGTATTTCAAATGCCAGCAGGGTCACCCAAAGTGAACAGGTTTCAGCTGGGCTTCCAGCTGACTAAGAACAATGAAGGAGGCACCAGCTGCTCACTTTGGAGAAAGTAGCTGCTGAAAACCATTTGCACAGCATGGAAACACTGTCAGATACTGAAGGGCTAAGGAATGGACGCAGAACATTGTCAGAGACAGTGCTAGAGAATGGCCCCTGGGTTGGGAAGATAATTGAAATGTGACTGATGCAGAGTTGCTCTATCAACCTACAGTTGACCATGGGGAGAGCAATGGAGAGAAAGCTATGGGACTGGAGCTTTGGGATTTTCGTTTGCTGGTCGGGTACAGCTCAAGGGAATAAGAAGCAGCTGCAAACAATTAATTTACAACTAATCCTAACTTGGAATGTCGAAAGTATCAGTCTACGAAAACTGGCAGTCATGAACAATGAAATGGAAAGCATAAAGTGTTAGTGAGCTGAAAGGGACTGGTATTGGCCATTTTGAATCAGTAAAGCATATGGTTTACTAGGCTGGGAATGATACAATCAAGAGGAGTGGTGTTGCCTTCATTGTCAGAAAGGACATTTCAAGAGCTATGTTGATTTACAATGCTTTCAGTGATAGGATTATATCTATTTGTCTTCAAGGAAATTCAATTAATACAACTATTATTCAAATTTATGCACCAACTGTGAAAGTTAGTAATGATGAAATTG
>NW_022105611.1:5249197-5253149 GCF_000313985.2 Echinops telfairi | reverse complement strand
GTCCATTCCAAAGAAAGATGCCCCAACAGAATGCTCAAATTATAGAACAATATCATTGCTATCACACACAAGTAAAATTTTATTGAAAATCATCCAACAGTGGTTACAGCTGTGCATTGACAGGGAGCTGCCAGAGGTTCAGACGGAACTCAGAAGAGGATGTGGAACAAGGAATGTCATTGCTGATGTCAGATGGATCTTGGTAAAGGCAGAGAACACCAGAAAGATGTTTACCTATGTTTTATTGACTATGCCAAAGCATACAACAGCGTGGATCATAACAAACTATGGATAACCTTCAGAAGAATGGGAATTCCACAACTCTTCACTGTACAGAACTTGTACATGGATCCAAGTGGGAGTTGTGGGAACCGACCAAGGGAATACTTCATGGTTTAAAATCAGGAAACATATACAACAGAGTTGCATTCTCTCACCACACTTATTCAATCTGTATACTGAGCAAATAACCACAGAAGCTAAACTATATGAAAAAGAATGCAGCATCAGGATTTGAGGAAGGCTTATTAACAACCTGCAATATGCAGATGACACAACCTTGTTTGTAAAAGTGAGGAGGACTTGAGATGCCGATGAAGATCAAAGATTGCAGCCTTCAATATGGATTACAACTCACTGTAAAGAAGACCAAAATGCTTATCCCTTGACCAATAGGGAGCATCATGATAAATGAAGAAAAGATTGAAGTTGTCAAGGATTTTGATTTTGCCTTGGTTTTGATCCACAATCAATGCTCATGGAAGCAGCAGTCAAGAATCAAAGGACACATTGCATGGGGTAAATCTGGTGCACATGACCTATTTAAAGTGTTGAAAAGCAAGGATGTTTATTTGAGGAATAAGGCGCACCCGACCCAAACCATGGTATTTTTATTTGCTACAGATGCACATGGAAGTTGAACACTGAATAAGGAAGATCTAAGAAGAATGGATGCATTTGAGCTGTGGTGCTGGGGAAGAATATTGAAAGTATCATGGACTCCTCAAAGGAAAAACAAACCGGCCTAGTGCTGCCTGGGGGCAAGGATTATGAGACTTCGTCTCATTTAACTCGGACATATTATCAGGGGAGATCAGTCTCCAGAGAAGGACATCATGCTTGGTAAAGGAAAAGGGCAGTGAAAGAGAGGAAGGCCTTCAACAAGAGGGACTGACACAGTGCTTGCCACACTGGATTCAAGCACAGGAATGATTGTGAGGCTGGCGCAGGACCGGGCAGGGTTTCCTTCTGTTGTTCTTAGGATCCATATACTTGGCGACCAACTCTACGGCAACTAACAACTCCTAGAATATCGATCTTTATGCATTCCATTCATTTTTGTTAATTTCTAAGTTTTCTAGATTCATACTCAGTACATATCAAGGTCAGAGTATTAATGGATGTTTGCAGCTTTTTCCTCCCATTTTCAGTCATGCCCCATCAGCCAATGACGGTCCCAAAGGCTTTACTCCCATAAACTTTACTGTATCCAAATCATTATGCTGGACTCTACTTTGGGAAGGCAGTTCTTTTTCATTCATAGCCATTAAGCCTTCAGTATCTTACAATGTCTCAATAAGGTTTTTACCAGCTAATTGTTTCAAAGTGAACAACCTATTCTTTTTCTTAGTCTGGACACTCTGGTACACTTTTGGTGACCTTGCCAGCATTTGAAATACCAATGACATATGTTCCAGCATCACATGGCAACACATGAGCCACCACAGCATGTCAAACTGACAGACAAGCCATTCTGCTAGGCATGAGTTAGTTAAATGTTTAACCAGCAAGGTTAAACATTTGAAACGATGTTATAAATATTAAAATGGCCCTAGGCAGAAAAAAGCATCCTACTTGGTAAAGTGGAGGGGCAGTGTGAAAGACGAAGGCTCTTAAACAGATGGATTGACACGATGACTTCAACAATGGACTCAACCATAAGAATAATTGTGAGGCGCAGGCCTGGGTAGCTTGTCCTTCTGTTGTGCTGAGGGTCACTGAGTCAGAACCAACTTGAAGGCACGTTACAACAAAAACAAGAACCATGCTCTAGGCAGAAGCAGTGTGCGTGAGGTCTTAGACACCAAAGGGCAGACAGAGCGTTCCATCATAGAGGTGTTCAGTATGAGTCAGAACCCACCGACAATGGGTCACCTGATGGGAATCCCATCGTACGATGTAGGAGAAACTGCAAAGAGGAGAGCTGGTAAATGGGAGGCTTCCCCACTTTCTGATCAAGAGGATGAGGACTGAGAAATAAAGTGGGGCCACCTTTGAAGCATCTTTTAAATCAGAACATTTTGTACATTGTTCTGATAGCTAAGGGAGATAACACATGTGAAGCTGACAATGAATGGCAATACTGGTTTGTATTTTTGTAGAATCATTGAAAGGGAAGGGAGGGAACAGGCCAGAAGAATATTGATCAATTAAAAATGGTTTAACATTAGATCAGACGGGTGTAATGGGGATGGATAAAAATGGATTGATAATACCTAATCCTGCTATTGATCACTGTCTCTTGGTTTATTTGTTCTTTTTTTAAATCATTTTATTGGGGGCTCATACAACTCTTATCACAATCCATACATAGATCCATTGTGTCAAGCACGTGTACATTTGTTGCCATCATTCGTCTCAAAACATTCGCTTTCTACTTGAGCCCTTGATATCAGCTCATTTTCCCCCTCCCTTTGCTCCTCCCTCCCCATGAACCCTTGATAATTCACAAATTATTGTTATTTTGTCACATCTTACACTGTCAAATGTCTCCCTTCACCCACTCTTCTGTTGTCCATCCCCCAGAGAGGAGGTTATATGTAGATCTTTGTAATTGGTTCTCCCTTTCCACTCAACCCTCCCTCCACCCTCCCAGTATCGTCACTCTCACCACTGGTTCTGAAAGGACCAACTGTCCTGGACTTCCAGTTGCTATCTGTACCAGTGTACATCCTCTGGTTTAGCCAGGTTTGTAAGGTAGCATTGGGATCATGATAGTGGGGGGAAGAAGCATTTAAGAACTAGAGGAAAGTTGTATGCTGCATCACTGATAGCTTCTAAATGTAGTTCAACAGTCACTTCTGGAGTACGCCATGTCCCTGCGTGGTGCAACTGAGCATGTGGACTGCTACCACAGAGGGTGGCAAGTTGACTTCATGTAGAGGCACCTCGTGAAAAGCTGGGCGATCTCCTTCTGGAAAGTAGGACCCCGAAAGCCCCATGGAGCACCACTGTGCCCTGGCAGATAGGGGGTCGCTGTGAAACCCTGTCAATTTGACAGCAACTGGTTGGTTGTGTTTTCATGTGCCGGGCACATGGCAGACCAACCTGTAAAACCTCAACAGCGCCCTTCTCGCTGCCCTTTCTTTTCCACAGGCCCTGGGGGCAATATAAATCCATCAGATGGATTTCAAAAACAGTTTTTTCCACTTATCAAGTATGTAACCTAGGGCAAGCCAGTTAGCCTTCATAAGGTCTCACATTCTGACTTGTCAATAAGTATGATAGATCTTTATGGAGGATATTTGTTAGCATTAAATTCAAAGTAGGTAACAGAACTTTCAGACTATAAAGCACTCTGAAATGACTTCTTTAAGTTTTTGACCTTTTATGTACTCCAATTCCAATTACAGTTTTTTTGTTCTTTCCTCAACTTTTATTAACAAATTGTTCATTTTAATGGTAGGTGGTCATTTGGTCAAATTCGTAGCGAGTAATTATATATGCTATGTCTGTGATATCAATAAGTCACTTTAAAATGCTAAAATGCTAAAAACTCCTTAAAAAGAGGGAGAAATTGATAGCAAAATCATTGATAATTGTTGAAGGGGGGTGAAGGGTAAAAAGGGGATTTGTTAAAATTCTATAACACAATGGTAAATAAAACCAAAATAAATATTACTTATGAAAAATAAATGACTTCAACAAGTAATCACTGAGATGCTAGCATAAA
>NW_022105611.1:5233369-5248588 GCF_000313985.2 Echinops telfairi | reverse complement strand
AAATTGAACATCTAAGGATGATAACAAATTACGTGCTACAACAATGCATGAAATATAAAGTAGTAATAATAAAACCAACAAAGAAAAAAAGGAAGACAGATGTGAGTTTCAACTTAATTATGTCATAAATTGAGGGCATCTTGCATTAACATCTTGCATGATTGTGATATACTTATTATAAGTGATGAATCAACACTAATATATTATTCATTAAATTCATAGTTTGCATTAGGGCTCACTCTGTGTGTACTACAGTCCTGTGGGTTTCAAGAAATGCAAAATGTTATATGTCCGTCATTACAGTATCATACAAAATAGCGCTACTTATCTTAAAACGCCATGTGACTTCATCTGTTCATCCATTCCCTCTTCCTCCTCAACCCCTGAAAACCACGGATCTTTTTATTGTCTCTTTAGTTTTAGCTTTTATAGATTGTCAGAGAGTTAAATCCTGGACTCTCAATAGATTTAAACGTCATGTATTTTAGATTACACTCCACATGTGCCAATTGGTTTCTGAAGCCATTTGAAGATATGAGTAATTTAAAGTAGGACTTGAATTTAGTTGTTACAGTATGAAATACAGTAGCATGCCTTCTTCCGAGGAAAGCCAGGAAGGTAGTTTCCAGGTAAAGGAATGATGAAGCCTAGAATCAGGTAATTCTATCTGCAATGGAAAGACTATTTTCAGTTTTAAGAAACATGTAGGCTTCATTTCCCATTCTGCCTATGTCATACGGTACTTCTAAATTAGTAGCACCAAAACCCCTTACCAGAGAATACTTAGATGTCTTCATGCCATTCCAATTTGAAAAAAGAGTGTCAGAATGCATGGGAAGCCACGACTTAATGACTTAAAAAAAGTTTCATTGACATATAATTAATATATTCTATAATTTAATTATCCAATCATATTAATAAGAGTTGTTCAATCATCACGGCAATCAATTCCGGAACATTTTATTCTCATACTCATTGTTGTTAACTTCCCATTTCTCTAGAACTTCCCCTGCCATGCCCTACATAATGATTAATCCAGTTATTTTCTCTACAGATTTACCTGGATTTCACATGCAGAAAATCATATAAAACACCAACAGGAAGTAAGTAAACAAACAAACTCCAACAACAAGAGAGCAAGACACGAGAGAAAAGCCTCAATCAAAAAGAAAGCAGAAAAAATTAAAAACGGAAACAACTTTAAAATGGGTCAAAAGGGAGATCAAATGATAAGACATTACATTTTACCCTCACGACATCTGCCAGGATTTCTTAATTTGCTTTAGGACTAATTTCTGGAAGCTCAGGAAAGGCACATATGGCTAAACATTGCTGTTCTGTGGTCCGGACCCAGCTTATGTGGGGAGAGGAAACCAAAATGCGTCCGAGAGACATTGCAGAAGAATGGCCTCACTGGTGGTCGAAGCCAGATGAGCCCAAAGGAGTCACATAGACAGGCACAGCAAAGGCTGCACAGAGACAGGACTTGGAGAAAGAGAGTACTCTTTTGCAACAACTGCTATTGAAGAGTCAGGAATTAACAAAGAAAGCAAGGGGCTTATGTGTCTCATAGGAATAGCATGTCAAGATAAGTGTACTGGCATTTCAAACCAACTTGCCTGTCCTTGCTAAGGCGTGATGTGACTCTCAGGGAGGATACATTCACACTCTCTCTGGCCCATGTGTTAGCTCACTCACGGTCTGCTTTATGTTTCGGCCAAATGAGCAAAACCTTTCATTATGACATATGGAGGCTTCCTCTTAAACTTCTCTTCCTGGGGGGTAGGGGTGGGGGAACACACACAAGGAATGTGTCAAAACTTTCCCAAGTAAGGGGTAAATCTTTATTGTCTATACAGAGTATTTCAAATTCAAGCCAATTTGTAAATGGGCAGTCAGCTTTCCTGCATGCAGGCCTTGATAAGCATGACCATTAGAAGTGGACAGTGGCAGGTAAACTCAATAGAAGGATGAAAGACAGCGAGGCCTTGAGGTGGAGTGTAAAGAGCCCAGGATTGGAAGGGAAGTACACGAGACAGCTCATAAAATTGCAGCATCAGTTTTCGAAGAGTTCCCTGTACTTGTTGTTTGGGGAAGTAAAATCTTTTGTTTCCTCAAATTTCATCTTCTAAAATGAAGCATTTAGACAATTGTAGGTGATCTCTAAGATTCATGCCTTTTCAAATTGAGAATTAAATGACCAGGAAGGCTGAAAATGGCCATGATTGGAAGCTTTTGAAGAAATCAGAGGAGCTTCTAGCATAAGAGAATTGAAACACAACCAGCAGAGAAAGCCGAGAGCAAGCATCACAATGCTGGTGTTCACACCCTTGAGTTGGTTCCCGTTCTCAGTGGAACAAGACATCTCCCTCCCCGGCACCCTCCTCCATTCTTGCTATCATTGAGTTTGTCGCATCAACTTATATCAATCCATGTTATAAGACTCTTCCTCTTTTTCAGGAGCCCTCTACTTTCCTGAGCATGGTGACCTTACCCAGACAATGGGGCCTCCAGACAACATGTCCGAAGTACCTGAGACGAAGTCTCTCCACCCTCACTTCTGAGAAAGTTTCCTAGCAGTCCTTCTGTCTGGCTGTCTTTCTAAGAAAGGTTGGTTTATTCTTCTGGCAGTTTACTGTCTATTCCGTATTTTTCAATATCCTAATGCAAAGGCATCCGTTGTTCTTTGTTTTTCCTTATTCACGGTCCAACTTTAACATGGATACGAAGTGATTGAAAATAGTCTGGTTTGGGTTAGGCACGCCTTAGTTTTCAAAGTGATATCTTTGTTTTTACCACTTTGAAGAGATTGTTCGCAGCAAATATATCATTTGATACATTCACTGCAGCTTCCCATGGGCATTGATTATGAATCCTAGTACAGTGAAGTTCTTGATGAAGTGTATCATGATGTTGCTTATTGACCCAGTTGAGAGGATTTTAATTTCTTTATATGGAGAAGTGATCCTTGTTCTTCATTAATAAGTACTCAAAGCCTCTCCACTTTCAGCGAACAAGCCTTTGTCATCTGCATACTGCATGAGTCTTTCTCGCATCCTGAGGCTCCACTCTTCTTCAGAGAATCCAACTTCTCGGATTATCATCTATCCACAGACAGATTGAGTAAATATGTGAAAAAAAGAGCAGAGACACACATTATTTTTTTCAGTGTCAGAAGACCTAAATTTCAAAGGCAGGTATCTTTCTGTGCCCCTTCCTGATGGGCCCCACATTGTAATATATTTGAAACATGGAAGGGCGATGCAAGTTTATGGATGGATGTCTTTGGGCCATTAACTACAGGGTTAGCTGTTCAAAACCACCAGCTGCTTCGAGGGAGAAAGATGAGGCTTCCTACTCCCATAAAGAGGTACAACCTTGGACACCCACAGGGGCAATTCTATTCTGTCCTTTGGGGTAACTGTGAGTCCGAATTGCTTCAATGGCAGTAAGTTCAGTATTTGGTTGCTGTGTGCTAGTTTGTTTTTAGGCAAGTAAAAAGTATTCCTTAGGCAAAGGGCACAGGAAATCTGATGAGGAGGCAGTGGATGGTGGGGCAGGGGGAAGCGAGAGAGTTGCTATTGCCTCCAAAGTTCTCAGAAAGGACACAAGGAGATAACTTGTCACACAACCTCCAGGAAACCGAATACAGCAGAGACTGCATGTCTGAGGCTGGCCTGGCTGCCACGTTGCCCCCAGCTTCCTCTTTTCAGGCCATCTTAGTGAAGTAGATTGTTACTGAGGAACAACAATTTTAAAGCCCTCCTGGCCAAGCAGCACATTTCCCTTACTCTTCAGAGGCAGCTTTCTAGGGTCAGAAATCTAGTTTAGATTTTGTTTCTGGTTTTTGCTATTTTCTTAACCCTTTACCTTTAACAGGTTTAGGTTTAAAATGTAATCTTTGCTAATAAATAGAATCAGTTTGTTGTATAATTTTAATGTTGATTAGACTCTTTAGGACATGTAAAACATTTGGGGGGCATTTCTTGGAGGGGATTAATGCTATGAGAAAAAGAGGAGGCTTCCTGATTCTTTGTTTGGGATACACTTCTATCAGTTAGTTATTTCTGTTGAGCCTTGCTTGCCTTTGCACATCCCCTCTCAGGAGAGTTTCAGGAGAAACAGGGAAGGGTCCCCACATTGTTTGTCAGTGCATGGGCAAACGGGTGTGTATATGTAAAGGGGGGGGGGTAGGGGGGAGATTATCTTTCCAATGGTTAGCCGATACCAAGGGCTCAAGCAGAAACCAAATGTTTTGAGAATGATGATGGCACACATTGTTTGTCAGTGTATGGGCAAACGGGTGTGTATATGTAAAGGGGGGGGGTAGGGGGGAGATTATCTTTCCAATGGTTAAAAGTAGTGAAGATCATTTTATATACAATCTGAACACTGGATTTTGACTTTACATGTGTGTGGTAAATGGCATGGATGTGGACATATCTGACCTCCCTAGTTTCCCCTTGGATACAAGACAGGGGTCAGACAGGCCTCCCTGTTTAGCCCTTCTTTGCCTATTCTGACACCAACCATTCCTTCGGCACCACTCTATGTCTATGCTGGGTTCATTGCAGGGGACACACTAATAGGCAATACTCACAATTAAGGGATTTTATTAGGGAAGGCAAGAGGTTGCCTCTGAGGATCGGCAAACAGTGTGGATACAGCCATTGGTCTCCTCAGCCGGCAGCCAAGTCTCTCTCTCTCGTTCTCAGCCTCTCAGCCATGTGGAAACCAAGTCTCTCTCTCTAGTTCTCAGCTTCTCAGCAATGTGGAAGCCAAGTCTCTCTTTAGCTATTAGTCTCTTAGTTGTCCCTTCGCCTTTGCCTCCATGGGCCAGGAAGTCAACCTACCTGTCGCCCGGTCCCTAATTCCATAATCTCAGGCCAGTTAAGAAGGTACGTCATAGTCCCAGCTCTGCTCCTCTGTGTCTCCTTGCCAGGTCCCGTGATGCATCTGGTCTTGGCAGCCCCAACACTTCAGGCAGAGCTCTGGAACATGCTCGGCCAAGGTCCCCAACGTTTCTCTCATCTTCCCTGCTGCGTCAAAGATGGCCCATCAAAAATGTTTCTCGCTTATAGTCAGGCTATAGATCACAAAAACTGACCACTCTCCTCTACTAGTATCACACACACCCAGTTTGCATGGTCCCACCTAATCATTTGGTGGGAGTTACAGAGGTCTGGGTAGAAGAGACATATTAATAAATGTCACTGCACCACAATTTGCAATTTACCTAGAATAAATAACTCCTTCCTTGTCTAAGTCACGTATTCCTTCTATGGGTCCTATTCTGTGAAATGCTAGGGGCCATGCCACGAACCCTTAGATTGCCTCTCCCACTCAGTTTTTCCCACTAAGCCACTACCTCTTCCCTATCATTAGATCATATTGAAATACTGGAATATCGATCTTACCAGCCATCCACTTGGTAAAGTATACTTCTTTATCTCCCAGGGTTAGAAACAATTCCATAGCTCTATAAGATTCCAAATGGGCCCCATTATACACATGACGCCATCTGGCTTTTGAAGTTCCCTAAAATCCTTAGAGGCTACTATTGTCACAGGCAGTAGGGTGTGGGGAAACATGCCGTATAGTTTACTAACTCCCTCATGTTGCAAGTGTTGTCACCCTGCATGATCTCCACCCCCTATCCACACTTATTGGATATAAACAACATGAGTCTCATACATACCCTGTTCCTCTGAATTGATCCATCTTCCTGCTTTCATCTTCATAAGAAACTAAGCTCTTAGCAAATAAAACAACCCTTTAATTTTCTTAACTATGAACTGAACATTTTAGGATTTCTAATCTGCTTGCTTTATTTTTTGAATCAACAAAAATGTTAGCGTTATCTCGGAGAGATTTCCAATTAGTTGAGTGCACCGGCAGACAGACTTGCAGGTGTGACTAAATATTTGGGGTGCACAGCTCTCTGGGTAGCGGTTGGTGAGTGAGCCCTGAGTCTCTTGGGATTCTTGGTACGTATGAGTTGAAATCACAAAAATAGTCTTCGTCTACTCCAGAGGACAATAGTAATTACAGAACTTTACATTTCTCTCTTTACAGGAAAGGTTGGGGAGACCTGAAACATCTGGCTTCGCCTCCCACTCAAAGACTTCCTTTGAGATGGAGGGGGCAATTGCTCTCCAAATTCAGTCTCACACTGAATAGTTTACCCTTATTGCCACATGTGGTCTCCTCTTGGGTTTCTGCCGATGACAGTAAGCTCTGACCAAATTCCTGCTTCTCCTTGCCTTCTGTTATCAACTAGTTGTGTCGTGTTGGGAATTCGACTTCTGCAATGTCTCTCTTATCTGTCCCCATTTTAATTTACACTGTTCTTTTCTTGCTTAGAGTCTATTCTTTTGCCGTTTAATCCTATACCTGACTTGATTTAGCCCCCCAAACTACAGCCCTGGTATTGCCAAGCCTCTTTTAGAAGAAGAAGAAGAAGAAGGAGAGGGAGAGGGAGCGGGAGAGGGAGTGGGAGCGGGAGAAGAAGAAAATGATTAGGGGAAAGAAAGATAAGAAAAGGAAAGATGAGGGGAAAGAGAGAAAAGCACAGTCAACTAGCAAGCAGGCTCTTTAACAGGCTATGTCTGTCTGCCCTCCACCGTCTCACCTCTTTCCTTCATCTGAACCTGATTTGACTTTCTCCTGTTCGAAAACCCCAATGCTTGGTGCTGCTTGAAGCTGTTCTCCCCCTCCTGCCTTTGCAGTGTGTTCCTGCTTTTTATTATTCTCTTCGTGCCTTTTCCTCATTGCCTCTCTATGTTCAAATGCAACTCATCTTTCTAAGCATGAATAGCATGCCTCCTTCATCACAATGCCACTGCTAATTTTCCCAAACTGTAACTCTAAAGAGTTCTTGCCCCAGAGAAACAGAGTCAATTCACTAACTACAAGGGAGAGGAAGAAATGGAAGACTTTTTAGAAGGTGACACCAACAAGCTCCCAACAGCAAACCAGGCTGTTGTTATGGTGTTCCATTTAAGATCGTGTTCAGAGGATACCTTTTATTTTGAATTTACATTTTGGAGCGTCATATATAGCTGTTTGACCTTGCCTCAGGTTTCTGTGTAACCATAGGATGTAATGGAAACAAACAACAATAACACCCTCACTGTCATCGAGTCAGTGCTGACTCATAGTGACCCACTGTGAGTTTCAGAGACGGAAACTGTTTAAGGGAGTAGAAAGTTCAGTCTTTCTCTTGCAGAACTGCTGGTAGTTTTGAACTGCCGATGTAACCACTACACTATCAAGTCTCCATCACAGAATGTTAAGGTTCTTTTAGTATCAGACCTGTCTCAGGATGTTTTTGTTGACTAACTGGATATTAGGGCCTAGGGTAGCGTAGGACTTCTGGTGGTATAGTTGTTATGCATTGGGCTGAAAGCCACAAAGTCTGAAACCAGTTTGAAACCACCAGAAGCCCCTCCTCAGAAGAAAAATTGAGGCTTTCTACTCCCACAAACAGTTACAGACTTGGAAACTCCAAGGGGCAGTTTTACCCTGTCTTACAGGGTCTCTATGGGTAGACATCAACTTGATAGCAGTGAGTTGAGTGACAGTGGCATAGTGGTTATGTATTGGGCTGCAAATCACAAGGTCACAAGGTCAGTAGTTCAAATCCACCAGCTGCTCAGTGGGAGAAAATTGAGGCTTTCTACTCAGACCATTATGAGTCAGAATTGACTCAGTGGCAGTGAATTGACAGTAAGCTTTTAATCACAGGTAAATAGGAAGATATTCCCAGAATTATCTGGAATTACTAGGTGACATCTGTTTGTCTTTGAGCAATATATCAGGTTATAAGAATTTTAAAGAGGCTGTATTAAGTAAGGAGAATTGTTTTCTAACTACAGTAAGAAAATAACTTGTGTTACAGGGAAAAAAAGTATTTTCTTGTCCAAAACTTTCAAAGTACAGATAGCAGTATATTGTTAATCTATGATGAGAATTTAGTGCATGCCAAGTTCTAAGCTAAGCTTTTCATATGTATTAACACATTTAACTATCTTCAGTCCTTTGTAAGGCCAACTCTTTCTCCTTCTCTACAGCCCATTAATCTAGGATTAAATTATAAATGCATGGCAGAAACAAGGGCTATGCTGAGACTTACTCTCCTTAAGAAGAGTGCGTGCAGGCAATTCTAAGTTTGTATTCCTTCTAGCAGGATCACTGAGTATGCTTTAGGCCATTATAGTTGTATTAGTCTGGGTACTTTAGAGAAACAAATCCACAAAAACTCATGTATAAGAGAGAGTTTTATATAAAGGCTAAGTGCACATCAAGAAAACATCCCAACCCAGTGCTGCCTAAGCCCACAAGTCCAATATTAACCCATATGTCCAATACCAGTCCACAAAGTCCTCCTCCATCTTACAAAACAGACACGATGCTGACTGCAGGAGGAAAGCCGAATGAGTGAAAGTGTAAGCATGTCAGCTCTTGCAGGGATCTCCACATGGCTGCTCCATCACCCAGGGCTGCATTGGGATAGGTCCATGCGGCTTCTCCTTGGGGATGTTTTGCAGGAAGTCAGCCTTATAAGCTGAAGCAGGGAACTGCTAAGGCAGCTGCACCCTGGCCCAACCATCACAAAACAAGAGACCTGAGAACTAGAAAGGCGAGGCTCACCAAGCCATTTATCCCTCGGCCCTTCAATTAATCCCACATGTGTTTATCGGCCAGGTTGGCACAATAAACTAACTAACTCAATAGTGTATGATAAAATGTAAAGATCCAGGTCAATTTGAAGCTTATCCAGTAGTTTTCTCCAGCCATAATCTTGGCATAATTTCCTAGAATGGTTTTTCCTCTTTTCTGAGAATGGAATAAAGGTGAAGTTTCATTTGGTCAATACACACTTAAAGTCTTAAACAACAACAACAGCAACAAAAAAGATAAATGGTCACTTTATTGAATGCCTGGAGGGCTAAAATTACATTTTCTTATTCATTCACCCTGTTATTACTACATATGAAACAAGCACATATGCTAAATACTATGTACATTTTACAGCATTGGCGATATGGTAATGAACGCTAATTTGCCCAGCCTTCAAGGATCTTACAGTCTTGTGAAAGAGATGGCAGTTACCAATATGCTCTTATCATGCAGTGTCACGGCTGTCCACAAAGGGAAACTCCGGGGTCTTTGCAATCATAGAAGATGATCACGCAATCTAGCGGGGACTGGATAGAGGTTTCCTGGAGGAGGACATGCTGAGTAATATTTAGACTCAGAAGAAGATGGTGGTGAATAGAAGGGAAGTGACAGTTGGAAGGGAGGCTTATTACTGGAAAAAAGGCATAGTCTATTCATAGATAGAAATAAGAGCAGGAGCCTGGGTCATGTGTTGGCTGCTAACCCCAAGGTCCGTGGGTTGAAACCATGTGCGACACTGCTGAGAACGATCAAGCTTTTTGCTCCAGTAAAGATTTACAGTCTTGGAAGCCCATCGGGATAGTTCGACTCTATCCTTTCGGATTGTCATGAGTTGGAATCCACTCCGTGATAGTGAGCTTCTGAGTGAGAGGCCAGAGAGAACCTGGGATGGCTGGGACAGTGCTCCTGGATGATCAGCCCATGAACAGACGTATTCAGTAGTATTGAAACCAGGCAGATTGCCTCAGCGTGTAGGTCTTTGAAGGTTACATTGTTTCTCAATCTGCGACCAAACAACACCTCATGACACACTAAGAGAATTTCTCCTCTACTGAAATTTCAACTTAAAATAATTTCTTCATAAAATGCATATTATTTTTCTTGTTTTATGAAGAAATTAGTAGAAAATAGTGTGCTGGTCATATGCCACATAAAACTTATCTCAAATGTAATGGCTTAAACAAACAATGTCATCTTATGTTCCTGGCCGGTGCCAGTCCAAAGCTCAGAACAAGGATGACTTTCACTGAACTATGGTCCGGAGAGGACCAGAGACCATTCTCGGGTCTAAAATCTGTGTTCCTCTGGACCCCCGGGACTATGGAGTCGGCATGAAGTGAGCGTCTGCTGTAATACAGGCTTTCTCCTCTGGTAACTGGGTCAGGGCATTCAACTAAGCCTCTCCCTATTCCCCCCTGGCTTGCCGTTGCCAGTCTCCCTCCTGGATGTGGCTTGGCTGGACACTTCACTTCACCTTCCATATAGTTTTGGATTGTTTGCCCTTAGAAATGGATTGGGATACTTAAGCAAATGAAGTGATCACCTGAGGCCACAGTGGATCTCCTGGCCAACTGAGAAGTGCCACCTACCCTTCTAGCCTTTATGTCTTTATTCCTACTTCCTTCAGATCAAAAGTACCGCATATACTCGTGTATCTGCCAAGTTTTGTCAGCACATTTTTAATGCAGTTTTTGTGGTAAAATTAGGTGCCTTGACTGATATTCAGTTGGCTTATACTCAAGTATATACGGTAAGCCTGAATTGCAATGCTCACATATTCTATAGAGGCCACTGTCTGCACTTTAATTAGTCTCCCAATGGCATTTCCCTCACCTCTTCTACTTCCAAACATCTGTTTTCACCTCTTATCCAAGCATACACTGAGGAAGCTATGAGCGCTTATTAAAGAGGGCCCTCAAGGGGTAGTGGTTACACATTGGGCTAGTAACCAGAAAGTCAGACACTGGAAACGCTCACCCTCACCTCCAGAGCAAAGGCATTCAGTGAAAGTCCTTCTCAGAAACTCGCAGGGGCATTTCTACCTGGCCTGCGGGGTCCTCTAGGCTGGAATTGACTCTGGCAGAGAGTTAGGCCTATTAAAGTTGAAAGGGTAGGAAGCATTTCTCATAGGTTCCTTTTAAATTTCATTTAAAAAGAATTTACTGATATTTTTAAGTAAATAATACAACCACATAGAGCACAATGCCAACGTGAAAGCATGTAAATAAATACAAGGATCTTTTGAAAACTTTATGGAACATTCCAAATATTTTAAAATCCCATTTTCTATGAAACATTTGAAGTTCTCTCATGGACTCCTTTTGACTCCATCATGTGTTCTGTGAAGTCCCCCAGATGTGTCTAGTTCAGAGTTGCAGACAATCTTCACATCCCCAGCCTTGTACATGACACAAGAGATGGGTTTATTATGAAGCTCAGGAACCTTAAGTGGTACATGTCCTTGGGTCACTTTTAGGTTACCTATCAAGAGTCCTATCAGTTTGTTCATCTCCTTTTGTAAAAGCTGCAAGCACAGTGTAGTTTAATCACATCAGTTAAATCCCCTAGCTTTTATTACTTCAAATCTCCTCCACACTCCCTCTCATGTGAGCGGACATTCAATTAGCCAGGGGCATTTTAACTTCTGGTTAAAGAGAAATTGAAATGAGAATACATTTAATTTTAGTTCAGTGAGAGGTTCCATCATCTTTGCAGTCATATTTTTTGAATAGTTATTGTTAAGTGTGGCAGTTAGTTTCATTATAGTCCTACTGTTTTCTTCACTGATTACATAGTGTTATGATGTGGAACTATAGGATCAGATTTGCATTGCTGATTTTGTTATTGTATATATAAAAAAGCATCCTCTGGAATCTGGAAGGGGCACGCTTGGTGCCTTCAGGTCAGTGCTGGACTGCTAACTGCGAGGTCAGGGGTTCAGTCCATCAGCTGCTCGCTGGGAGACTGTTGAGAGCTCATGCTTCCCTAAACATTTACAGCCTCCAAAACCCTACAGAAAGTCTGTGTGAGGCTGGACAAACTCCATGGCAGTGGGCTTGGTTTGGGCTTGGTATGAAACCTGGACTATCTGCAGCGTGTGGCATCAAGATTATAGGAAGGCCCAGGAACAAGTTAGTGCACACAGATAAAGGAGCCCTGGGGGTGTCCTGATTACCCATCAGTCTGCTAATCACAAGATCAGCCATTTGACTTCTATAGAGAGTTACAGTCTCAGAAACCCACAGGGGCAGTTCTACCCTGGCACTATAGACTCAATGGTAGTGAGTTTGGTTTTGCGTTTGTATGTAAATAACACAATCTTGCTTGATGAGAATTAAGAGGACTTGTAGGAGTTACTGATGGATTTTCAAAGAATACAGCCTTCAGTATGGGTTACAACTCAACATAAAGAAAACAGACACCCATACTATTGGACTCATATACAAACAATAAGGAGAAAATTGAAGTGGTCAAGGGTTTCATTTCACTTGGATCCACAATCAGTGCCTAAGAAGGAAGCTGCTAAGAAGTCAAACCATGGCTTGCATTGGCTAAATCTTCTGCAAAACCCCTCTGTAGCATGTCACAAACATAGCACGTTGAGGACTAATGTGTGCTCAACACGGGCCACGCCCTTGCCAATCACCGCACATGTATGTGAAAGTTGGACAATGAATACAAGACACCAAAGAAAAATCGATGAGTTTGAATTATGACATTGGTGGGGAATACTGAATCTACTAATGACTGCCAGAAGGGTGAGCACATTTGTCTCGGAAGGAATCCAGCCAGATGCTTACTACCAGCAAGGATGATGAGAATTCCTGTCGCTCTTTGCACATCAAATCAGGTGGGATCTCCTGTTTGCGTTTTGTGCTTGGTAGAGGGTCAGCTAAAAAGAGGATGACTCTTTTCAGAATGAAATGGAGGAAATGTCTGACGTCCTCTCACTTCCCAAGTGGGGAGGAGGAAACTCACCATCAGCCCTTGACTGACCCTAAGAGGCCAGAGTGCGATAAGCCCCGCTTTCCAACCATTTTTCAAATTCCAACACCAGCTGTCTTCTCACGCTGAGTTTGATGATTGCTTGTAATGACCACGCAGAATTCACAGACCACACTCACAGTTACAGAGTTTATTAGGGGAGTGAACCGGTTACAACTCAGGATACAATTCTTTCCTTAGGATAGCCTCTTCTCTGCTGTGCCTATGGGCCGGCTGCTCTCTGGCCCTGGTCCCTTGGCCCTGGCCTCTGCGCGGCTCCAGCAGTGTGACAAAAGCCATAAGGTGCTGCTGGTAAATGTCCCAAAGGCACCACACTCCCACCATAAAGCCCAGCCTAAATGTGCTGGATTCTAGCTCATTAGGTCTGCAATCCTAGCTCCCCCAATTTAGTGCTTGGAAGGTACCCTGATCCAGAAGCTAGCACTGAACTTTGGGACCTCTGTGGGCCAGGAAGGCCCCGCTCTGTCTTGGGCTCCTGTTGTCTTCCGCGGCTACCACTCCTGCTGCTTCTCTGGCATCACAAGCATCTCCTTCTCTGGAGGGAGGCCGGTCAATGGATAGGGACAATCTCGGAGTCCAAAGGTTGGTGGTGCTGAGACGACACCCCTGCCCCTGCTGCTTCTGAGGTGATTTATGTTCTACCCAGCAGGATGGAACACTTTGCCCATGTGCACGTTGGAGATTTAAGTTTTGACAATCACAACCCTGTTAATCATCACTCCCAGCGGAATCATGTCATCCTAGCAGCATTTCCCCCTACCTTCTCCTACCCAGACCCATCAGAAACATTCATCAGAAAGAAAAAAAGTTGTTTGCTGAGTTACAGATAATACAGTTAGAAGAACCATATCAAGTAATTGCTGTCCCACAGCCCTTGTTGAGATGCCTGACACAGTGGCATTACCGATGGTTCCAACCTAGCCAGGGTTTGCTGTGAGTAGAAACTGACTTGATGGCACCTAACATTAGCAGTAAAATGGAATAAAAATATTTTATAGAGGTGTGAAAGAAGTTCAACAACAAAAACATAATGCAAATTTTCTGGTGACTTTGCAGTGATTTTTCCCATGTCTTTTAACTTTAAAAATTTTTGTATATAATACTGAATTTGTTCTATTGCCTTCTTTTTTCTTAGTGACGTATTGGAACTTACTGGTCCCATGAAATCCATCCCTTGAATATTATAGCCTCACCACTTTCTTTTCCTTGTGTGTGGTTTGCTTGCCCCTCCAGTTATAGGAGCAATAGGACAGTCTGCGTTCCGAATAGTACATCATCAGTACTTGGAAAAGTAACCATCACAGTAGGTTTAAAAGTAACCATTCAGACTCCTCTTGGTTATGCCATGCTTAAAATAATGCATTTGGAATAGAAAAATAACAAAAAGGAGAACCCAAACGACGGAGTCCGGCTCCGGGAGGGAGGGTTGAACGGGATTCCTGAAGGAGGTGTGGAGTCGGCGAACACAGACGAGACAGACACGAGAGATGTTCTGGTGGAAGCAATCATTACTGAGTTCTTCCAAACAGCTTTATTTATACCATAAAATGTTTTGCAGATCACTACATAAAAATAATGCCTTATGATTAACTCAAAAATCATCCTTATTGTTTCCACTAAAACCTGATAAAAAACCATTATAAGGTCTGTCTGTTTTTCTATCACTTTTTGTCCTCTTCCTGGTTCTTTCTCCCTGTACTGTTTGTCTTATACGTCACATACTATTCTTGATTGAGGTGTTCAGAAAATTTTGTTAGACCCATATCCTACTCATTGCCCTATTTTTGGCTCACAATGTTTCTTTCCTGGTTGACTAACTTAACATAATGAACTACCTCATGTGCTACTTCAAAGCCTAATATCTACAAGCAGAGTTAAATGCTTCTCAGAGTTAAATATTTTCCTTTACAAACTCTCCCATGGTAACTATTTCATTGTCTACCTATGTCTCTTTTATTTGTTATACTCCTGAGGCACCATGGGAGCCAAACGGCTGATTCTTTGCCAAAGACTTAATGTTTCCCTTTTTACATGTTTTCTATTAATGTTAACCATTCTCTCTCCTTCTATGTAAGCCCTTGTCCAAGGTAAAGAAAGGAGCATCATTTAGGGGAGGCAGTCTATAAGGTCCTCTATATTGGGGAGGCCAAAAGAGTCTCCCACCACCTAATCTGAATGGGATCCAGGGGTTTTGGGTGGATTTTATTTTCTCCTCTGACTTCAACTTTTGGGTTTCTTCCTCACTCAATTCCTACATATCCTTCTCAAAATTCCCAAAGACGTCTCGTTGTCTAAGCCTCTCCAGTGCCTCAGTTAAGGAAAGCCGCGCGATATAGAAGCAAGTTTTAGATCTGGTTTCATTCGTACTTTTCAAGACTGTCCTTGCATCTGCTCCAGGTGCAATAAACATGACAATGCACAAAATTCCCAAGAATGGATTTAACAACAGTAAATATTTGAGGGATGTTGGAATCCCTCCCTGGGAGCTCTGCTCTGCAGAAGCTCCTTCCACCAGGCTGTAGCTTTGCTAGA
>NW_022105611.1:5221328-5225123 GCF_000313985.2 Echinops telfairi | reverse complement strand
TCTTTGCCAAAGACTTAATGTTTCCCCTTTTACATGTTTTCTATTAATGTTAACCATTCTCTCTCCTTCTGTGTAAGCCCTTGTCCAAGGTAAAGGGGTGTCATTTGGGGAAGGCAGTCTATAAGGTCCTCTATATTGGGGGAGGCCAAAAGAGTCTCCCACCACCTAATCTGAATGGAATCCAGGGGTTTTGGTGGGTTTTATTGTATTTTCTCCTCTGACCTCAATTCCCACATATCCTTCTCAAAAGTCCCAAAGATGTCTTACTGTCTAAGCCTCTCCAATGCTTCAGTTAAGGAAAGCCGCGTGATATAGAAGCAAGTTTTAGATCTGGTTTCATTCGTACTTTTCAAGACTGTCCTTGCATCTGCACAAAATTCTCAAGAATGGATTTAACAACAGTAAATATTTGATGGATGTTGGGAACCCTTGCTGGGAAGCTCTGCTCTGCAGAAGCTCCTTCCACCAGGCTGTAGCTTTGCTAGACAGCATGGCTGGGATGGCTCCAACACCCAAAGGTCAGGTGAAATAAGGTCACAAGATAGTATTCCTGTTGCTGTCTTTTTTCTAAAACATACCTGGTTTAGTTCCAAGATTGCCTAGCTGTGTGTGCTCATACCTTGTCTGACCTTAAGAAGACTTTGCTAGATATGTGCCAGGCAAGAACACAGAGCCTGTAGATTAAGTATAGAGCAACATGACCCACAAAACCCAAGTCATTTGTTTTCTCTGACAGCGTTCTGCCAAGTTGGAATGAGGGAGAAAAGACCATCAGTAAAGCAAATGGCTCAAACAGAGCTATAAATCTACACCACACTGTTCATATGATTTATTCAACTGGAGAGATGTCTAATATTGGCCCTCATTGCTTTAATTTTTTTGCTTATATGGGAAAATAACAGTTGATACAGTAACTATCCCAAGGCAGAAGTGCATTATTAAAAAAGAATACTTTATAGTGTTATTGATCTCTCAAGACACTGTCAGAGATTTTAAATCTTGGATCTAATAAAAGATAATATAATTTCTTTTATGGGAGTTTTATATTTTCCCAATCTTTACCACCATGTCTGTTTCATACTTCAAAGTAAGAGTCTCTAATAAAAATCACTGGAGTAGATCCTAATCCAAGGTATAAAGATTCTGTGGGGGGAGGGCCAGCCCCCCCACCCTAATCGTGGGTTCGATAGGCGCAATTGTACGGTTAATATATAATAAGATTATAGTAAAGTCCTAGAGAGCATGAGAGAGAAAAGAGAGATTGAAATAATGGAGTCAGACACATTTCATGGTACCATGCTCACCTCAGCCCTGCTCTGGTCCATGTGGAGAGAGGGGGAGGGGAAGGAAGACAAGGGGAAAGGGAACAGGGGAGTGAGGACAGGGAAGAGGAGATGGAAGCTGACCAAAGGCCAAGGGAGGAGCCCTAGAGGGAGCTCTTTATTGCTAACCCAGGCCTATATATCTTTGGGGGCCGTGCAAGCCTTCTAATTACAGGTAAAGACATACGTCACAGCAAGGGGTTGCACTATAGGTTATACAGCAATGGGAGGGGGACAATCTAGGGATTTACACGCAATAGGAAAAGGAGAGGTTGGGGGTATGCATGTGACAAGAAGGGCGGATCCTAAATTCAGGATGGCAGCCTAACTTTGGATGTCACTGAGCTGGTTTGACCTGTTCCCTGGCTCAACTATAGAGACCATTATCAGTATGGTGTAAACTCTACCTAGAGGAACAAAATCATGACTTTTGCTTTAGGGAGAAGCAGTCCATTGTCCTTAACAGCAGGGAGCAGGCCGACCCCTGATGGGCCAGCCAGTAGTCTGGCAACTGACTGCCTTCAGGGAGGTAACTTGACAATCGTTTGCCATTTGCTGCAAGCAGCTTCCTAAGTCATATATTTGGGGGAGAGGGACTTGGGAGAAATCTTTCTGTTTCCCACAAGATTCCCACACCACTGTATACACATTGTCGCATTCCCTTCATGAACTCTTTCTACCTGAGTGACTCTACCACTATAGCGAGGACACTTGGTGCGCTCCAGGAGGAAACATACATTCCCAGTGCAGGAAGCCCCTTGGGGCAGTTCTGCTCCATCCTATAGGGCTGCTGTGCTCCAGAATCGACTCAGTGGCAATGTGTACTAAATATGCTGGACATTTTTCTACTTATTATACATACACCACCTGAAACTCACAGCCACTGAATCAATTCCGACCCATAGCAACAATATAGGGTTTCCAAGGCTTTATATCTTTATGCAAACAAACAAACAAACAAAACACAGCCTTCTTTTTCTTCAATGGAGCAATTGATAAATTTGAACCACTGGCTGTTCATACGACAACACATTCCTTGACAGCGCCCTTGAGAGGACTCCTTTATATACACACACCCAGTACAATATCTACACAGTACAGGAGCCAATGGATACATCGTGTGAAAGGAAGGACCAGGGTAGCAAACTCACTCCACTGAGTTGATTCTGATTCTCAGCAACCCCACACGGGAGATAAGAGCTGTTGTGTAGTGCCGCCAAGATTGCGGTCTTTACAAAAACAGACCGCCAAGTGTTTCTCCCAAGGAGAGGCTGGTGTGTTTGAACCGGCCATCTTTCAATTCGTAACCAAGTATTACTAGTTACTAATCTATCACTAGGGATCCTCAGGAATAGCAAAGGGGCCTAAATTGGTTTGAGGAACAGGGATGGGATATAGTTTTTAAAGCAGGGACCCTTTGTATCTAATATTCCGCTTTCTACTCAGCCCACTGTAGCCGCTGGCATTTGGTAAAGATTTAATAAACTGGTAAACATTTAACTTGACCTTGAGTGAAATAAATAGGAGTGCATTTAGTAAAGGGAAGTGATATAAAAGCAAAAAGAAGATCAATTGTTTTACATAGAGGTAATAGATAACTTTAAAGAAGGAGGATGGGTTATGATTAACATTGTTAATTGAGGTTCTAAAATGTGCTGAAAATGCTATATGGACATGGATAAAATAAAATTGAGGAATGATGATTAGCTAAAAAAGAAATTCATAACTGACAGTGCCACAAATTTTAATAATATTTGAAAAGAGATCATTTACTCGGAAAGAACCAGGTAGTTGGCAACATACTTATGCTACAGCTGTAAATTACACTTTGTATGAGGAAATAAGTGTTTTGCATTATTTATAGCAGTTCAGGTTGAATTTCTGTGATTTACAACTGAAAGCAGCTGAGCTTTAACAATAATGGTTAAAAGGCAACAAAATAATGATATAATGTTACCGTGATGCTTTAAATATGGGTTTAAGACCAACAGCTATAGAAACATTGTCTAAGTGAAAAGCACACACTGTAGGCCCCTACACTCACTCACTCACTGGCTCGCTTGCTCACTCACTCACACTCACTCACTCACACTCACTCACACTCACTCACTCACACTCACTCACTCACACTCACTCTCTCACTCACTCTCACTCTCTCACTCACTCTCTCACTCACACTCACACTCACTCACTCTCACTCACTCTCTCACTCACTGTCTCACGCACGCACGCACGCACGCACGCACACACTCACTGACTGACTGCGATGGAGTCCATTCTGACATATGGTGACCCTCTGCGACAGGGCAGAACTGGCCCCATGATTTTCCTCAGAGGCCTAGTGGTTGTAAATGGCAGACCTTGAGGATTGCAGCCCAACTCATAACTACTAAGCCACGAGGGCTCTTCAGGCCATGTCCTGGATCTACTAAATCGGAAACTCTGGTAAAAGAGTTGAACCAAAAACCAAACT
>NW_022105611.1:5216473-5220616 GCF_000313985.2 Echinops telfairi | reverse complement strand
AAAAGTCCCTGTAGGATGAGTCCTTAATATGTATTTCTGACAAGTGTCTTTCTTGGTGACAGGGATAGTACTGCAGCTGGCAAGCAGCCTCCAGCAACCAAAGGTGTGGCACTTCTCTTTAGAGAAATGCCTCTAGGTGGCTCAGTTATAACCATCTATAACTCAGGTGTCTTTCACAGTAGAAAATGCCAGAGAAGCCTAGCTTTGTGCTCCCCAGACATCCATGTGTTCACGAGATCAGGAAGATCATGATTGGTAAGTCCATCAATTTTAGGAGGCGGGGATGAGTTTCTCAGCTGTTAGCAACTTTCCTCTGATACATTTATATGCAGATGGATGTAAACATTTGTACCATTCATGATATATAACCCCTCCCCCCCAAAGCCTGTGTCATATATGAAGCCTAGTGGTGTAGTGGTTGCACATTGAACTGCTAACTGTAAAGTCAGCAGTTTGAAACCACCAGCTGCCTTGTCAAAGGAATATGAGACTTTCCATCCCCATGATGAGTTACAGTCTCAGAAACCCACAGGGCCGAGTCTCCCCTGTCCTGCCGGGTTGCTGTGGATGGGAACCGGCACGATGGCAGTGAGCTTGGGGTTTGTTTTTGGGGTTTGGCTTTGGTCTCATAGATCGCTCACTACAGTGACAGCTAACTCCTTCTCACTCTTGCTGTCCTCTCAAGGAAAGTTATATTTTGAAAATAGAATTGCGTCTAAAGCTTTGTGTAGGAAGTGAAAGTGTTTACAACCCCCAGGTGCTATTTTCAACACTGATTCCTATCACCAAATTAGAGGTGAAAAATGGTCTTAGAGTTGAACATTTGGCTACAGAGAAGGCATTGGCAGCAGTTCAAGCCCATTAGCTGTCCCATGAGAGAGAAAAATGTGACACCTTGCTTCTGTAAAGGTTTATAGCCTTGGAAACCCCATGGGAAATGTCCACCCTGCCCTACATGGTTTCTATCAAACAAATCAACTGATGGCAGGGGGCAGATAGTTTATCTGTTAACTAAGCAGCAGTAAACTAGGGAAGGAGTGGCAGAAAATAAAATAAGATGAGATTGTAAATGTGAAGAAAGGAAAATACACTTTCTGTCCAGTAACAAGGAGAATAAGAATATGTATACTTACACAGTAACTTATGAAATGTTGCTATAACATAGCATAATAAGGATTCATTTTATAAGAATTACTGAGACTTGCTGGGTTGAACTTGATGAGTGGAACATGGAGTCTCAGTTCTACGGTGTATCAAGAGTGTGGATATACAAGGGAAAGCAGATAGTACTACTACAGTTGCAGTTCGTACATGTACAGGTTTATTCCACATGTGTTTGACCATGGCTTTGAGATCAATGAAGGGCTGAAATCAGTGGATTGCAGACATTCTCTTGGTCTATTCTGGTTAAGATTCTTTTTGTTTTTTTAAGGTCTTTTTAAAACAGTGACTTCCAAAGTTATCTCCTGGGACATTTACATCCAAGACAGAGAGGTCAGCTCAGAAGGTTATGGCAATCATTTGTGGAGACTCCAAAGGGGTCATCTTGACAGATTTTCTGGAAGGAAATGAGACAGGGTCATATGGGTTTATCAAGAAGAATTTTTAAGAATACTAAACACTGCACTGAGGTCGGGGTGGGGGGAGTCAAGAAAGTAAGAAAGTTACATCAAAATTTAACTTGATGTTAACTGCCCATGACACTGCCCTTGCTCATTCATTATGAGTAACAAGGGTTTCCTATGAGAATGTTGTTGGGAAATCTTAGCCCAACCCCCTGTATAGCCATGACCTTGTACTTTCAGAACCCTTTTTGTTTCCAAAACTCAAAGAATTTTTTGGAGCCCAATTGAAACCCTTCGAGGATGCCCAAACTGCTATTTTGACATAGCGTAAATCAAAGAGTGCAGAAATCTTTGGGAAAGGATTAGAGAAATGGAAATACTACTCTCAGAAGTATATAGACTACATAAAGGAAATGTAGAGAAACAATAGTTTAAATTTTTCATATTTTTGCTTCATAAAGGTCTCCATGGTTTTTAGCAGTATTTTTTGACCAACCCTTGTCTGTACATGAAAATATGCAAATTTGATCTTGAAATGTACAAGAAAGATACAGCAGTAGCCTGGTTGGAGTACACTGCAAGAGAACCAGTATGGAACTAAGTAGCACATTTTGACAATTGAAAGCACACAAAACTAATCCCATAGCAGATACCTACAAGTTAAGTCCTTCGGGTAACAAAAGTGTACCATAAAACAATAGCGTGATTGTCTTGTGGAGATAAAATGCCTATGGAACTATTACTTGGGGCCTAAATGCTTAGAAAAACAAAAGAAAGTGACCATTGGGCAGCGAGCTGCCATGCTTGTGACTTTCTGATGGCTCGAGAGGGACAGTGCGGGCATGACCTAAAGTGTGCATTGGGAGGCCGATTTCCAGAAGTTCAAGAAAAAATAAAATTAAAAACAAAAAGCCATGACACAGCCTCTGGACATCTGGAAAGGAAGTCAGCAAAGGAGATTGCAATGCTCTCAAATGTGGCAAATCACATGGTGCAGTTGGCTGCGAATGTCCCAGATAAAGGAAAACATGGGGGGGGGAGGGGTGCAGACTAATTACAAAAAATCACTAGTGTTATATGGAAAACATTCTGTGTTGATTTTTAAAAATCAAACAGTGTTTAGTTACAGAATACCTTATCAAATATTGATTTGTTTTTTGTTCACCCTGTTTTTCATCTCTCATTAAAAATAATCATACAAGTTTATAGCCTCACAAAATTGGTTATGCTTATTTGTATCCTCAAAATATTCCCCAGTTTGGGGAATAGAAATTGTGTAAGTGAGCCAGGGCCTTTCGGCCAGCGAACAAAAGGTCCATGGTTTCATTTTTGTTTTGTTTTCTATTAGTGACCTAAACTTATTGTAGACAGAGAGCTACTTATGTTTTTGAGAGGTAGAGCTGATAATGATATAAATACAGTAATTTTCTTCTTAATTAACCAATTTTTCATGTGATTAATATATATATATAATAAAGCATTTGACAATGCAACAAGTTTGACTTATGTGATTTGGTGGCAGGATTATAATCTTCATGTTAGACAACCTTTATCACTATTCTTTACATACATATTCTGCCACCATTAACATAAACTTAGTATACCATATATAATAACTGTTCTCTTATCCCTCCCTCCAACTGGCTAACCATAATTGCTTATTTTCCTATTATCTATAAACAAGATCATATAGCACTCTTTGGTGACTGATTTTACTTAGCAACATTTTCAAGGTTCGATTATGTTGCATCAGGACTGAATGTCTCTTTATGCACGAGTAGTGTTGCATTCTAAGTATATGCTGTGTTTTGCTTAATCTGTCGATGTCCACATAGGCCGAGTCTACTTGTTGGTTACGGTGACGAGTGCTGCAGTGGACATGGGTGTACAGGTTTCTGTTTACATTCCTGCTGTAACGTCCTCGGGGACACAGTTACATAGAATTGGGATTGCTGCGTCATAGGGTAGATCTATGTTCATGTTCTTCAAATCATCAAACTGTTGTTCATACGTGTACCATTTTGCGTTCTCACCAGCCATGTTACAAGGTTCTAATTTCTCCACATCCTCAGCAAATCATGTTGTTCTGAGTTTTTATTTTTATTACCATTTTACTGAGGGCGAGGTGGGGTGTCATTATGGTTTTACTCTGCACTTCCCTAAGGAGCCCTGGTGGCAGAGTATGTGAAGCAGCAGGCAATGAGCCAAAAGACTGGCAATTCAAATCCACCTGACGCTTTCTGGTCCCATAAAGAACCACAGACTCGGAAAACGAAAGGAAGTGCCTCTGCTCGGCCTGAAGGACTGCTGTGAGTAGGACTGGACTCAGTGGCCACAGTCGGCTTATTGTTTGGGTTTGTTGGTTTTAGGGGTTAGCCACTGGGCTGTGACTCTAAAGGTTCAGAAGCTCTGCAGAGGAAAAATAAAAAACAATGCCCCCCCCCAAGCTGGCAACTTGCTTCCATAAATATTTCAGTGCAGAGAACTGTGGCAGGGTTCTGGTCAGTTATACTGGGTTCCTGTGACTTGGAATGCACAGCACATAGCATCCTTGAGCTAATGATATTGGGCATTCTTA
>NW_022105611.1:5209982-5213685 GCF_000313985.2 Echinops telfairi | reverse complement strand
TCCCTGACGTGCACTTTTGAAGACTGCCTTGAAACAGGAGACCTCACATCGTCTGGAGTCACTCCTTCAATGAGGAGGAAAGGGAGAAGACCATCCACTCGATGAAACACCCAGACGAGGTTGTGACAAACCAATAGCCACTTCTCAGGAATGCAAATGGAGCCATACTGGAAAGTCACATTAAGACCAGGGGAGGGGAGCATCCCAGTTTCAGTGGAGACACTTATCCTTCTGTTGGTGGGTAAATGGGGAGGAGCAACCTCCCCACCGAGAAGGGACAACAGGGATTCCCAGGGGAGAATAAACCTGGTATTATGGTACTGGTTGGACACGTTTGACTCAGTTTCTACCCAACCCTCAGTGAACCACACCATGGCCTATGCACTATGATGACCTTAGACTCTGGCTTTATTGGGAACATGGCATTCTCCATAGGTCACACCTGAAGGACTCACGTGAAAACCCCACTGAATGAACTGGGCCCTATCTAAAAATTACCTGCAGCCCCTGGAATTTTGACTGAAATTCCTTGATGAGAGATGAAATAAAGGACGGCCATCCCAAGAGTGTGGAATTGTCAGTTATTGGACCTTGGTTAGGATCTCCGGCTCAATAGGTTTCCAATGAAAGGGGATCCAGAACCACCATATAGTTACTATTTAGCGTCCCACTTGCTTTAATGTGATGTGTGCTGGTCTAATAGGCAAGGATCGGTCCTTATAAGGAAAGTTACAGGAAATATCCTTTAGCACCAACCCCCATGGTCAATGTAAACAGAGTTCATTCATTTAAGAATTAAATCTGTAAAAACCAACATCTCAGGGTTTGTGGTTTGAAGTTGGGCTGTACTCACATAATCTCCTTTTCACAATAGTATCTTAAATTTTATGCCTTTGGATAAATTATTGATGTCACCTATGCAATCACTTTTTACCGTAGGGGGATGTTTGATATGATTTGTTTTACAATAATAGTATAATAAGACCACTAAGGTAAACTGGAGTCATACACAACCTCTGAGCATGGGGATGGGTTCTGGGCTCCCATTTAATTCTAGTCCCAATCCAAGAATAGTTAGTTCTGATGACATGGCCCTGCTTGATACTTATCTTCATGAAGTGACCCCTAGGATAAGGGTGCTACAACAAAGGGTGGTGAAGAAAATAGACGGTGCCCGGCTATTCATTGACGTAGGTCTGCAGTGTTAAAGTCTTGTATTCAAACAATCAGCCATCTAAGTGAGGTGTCAACTAAGGCCACATAGATGAAGTGCACTAGCCTGTGATCTGAAGATGACAAAAAATAAATTACAAATATCATGATTTTAAAGGTACCAGAGCTTAAATTGTGAAAACCCAATATGTAGACGGTTATGGAGGAAAGTAGGATCCTCAACTCCATCTGCATAGTACCTATTCAAATTAAACCTCTGGCCTATCCCTGCTGGTCACAGTCAAGGTATGCAAACAGCCTTACTATAGGCAGAGATTATCGCAAACTTGATTTTGATGGATAGAACTATGGTATAATACGATACCTTCCTCTGGACCCATCCTGAATTTGATTGAGGTTTAAATTTTTCTTGCTGATTCCATGATAGAAATTTTCTCTCTGGCTTATTTTAATATTAGTCTTTTCCTTCTATTTTTACCCCATTTTTGGTTGGATTTTTATTGTTTCTATATGTTCTCAATTCATGAAGCACAGAAGGAGTTGATGCACAAAGACAATAACTGATGTAATCGCTTTGGGATACAGATCGGGAGGAGGTTGGGTGAATTGAGGAATAAATGATGACTATGGGAGGAGGCAGGGTGCAGCAGAACTTATTGTGATGATGTGTATACAACTCTTAAAAAGCGATTTAATTATGGGGATGGATGATATGTGAAATGTACATCAGTAAAACTATTGAAACAATTAAATTAAGAGCTGTCCTTTATATTATCAAATAATTTTGTGCTCTCAATACTCATAGTTAGGGCCTTCATTCATTCATTATTTATGTCTGTATGTATATATGTGTATGATATATGGCATGACTCCTGTTTTATTTCTCCACATTTGGAAATAAAAATTTCCCAGAACCATTCATTAAAGATATATTAAAACTTAAATTCTGAATACCCTTCTGCAGAAGTCTGTGGACAACAGTGACAACCCAAAACACCTTTGCAGAGTCCCCACATAGGTAAAGTGTCTGCTTAATTCCCTCTGATCATTATCCAAGGATGTGGATAATCTTAACACAGACAGAGTGCACGGAAGTGGATTATATTCACCCTTCTCTAGCCAGAGAAGGCCAGTCAGTCCTTCTTAGGGGCCTGCCTGTGTGTGTCCTTGCTGGGGATTACTGTGTAGAAGTCCATAGTCATGAGTCAGTCCTGCCCTATTAGTTGTGCCCTGACTCCAGACGACTCTGGAGCAGTCGTGTAAACCCTTCTATCTAACACAATGCATGTGTTCCACTCAAGATCTTGTTCCCACTTCCGTAATTCCCCTGATACCGTCATGCATTGATCTGCCACCAATCATAATTTTGCAACACCAAACCATAGCGCTACAAGGAAAGACACTGGAGACACAGTGCAGGAATTGTGCCCAATCTGACCCCAATTACACTGGGGTGAAACACTAGGGGCATGCAACAGAACAGCAAAGGGAGCAAAGTGATGAGATCCTTGAGGCATATCAAAAATAGACTTTGGAGACAATGTGGCACCACATCAGACTCAACTAGAAAACACTTGTAAAGGCAACAAGCAGACCTTGAACTATTTATAGGCATTTCCATTTTTGTCAGAGGCTTTCTTTTTGTTGTTATTTAATTTATTTTTTGTTGCTATTGTTTTGTTGGTTTTGACTTGCTTTGTTGTTTTGCTTGGCTTTGCCTGGTTTTTGCGCTTATTCATGTCTCTGCATGTCTATCCAGATAAGATAGGAGGGATAAACAATTTGGAGATGAAAAGAATGGGACTAATTATTCTTGGTGGGAGAAAGGAAGGAGGAGGGGGGACCAACCCAGGAACAAAGGAACAGCAAGTGAACTAAAATCAATGGAGAGTAGGGCATAGGATGCCTAGTGGGGCTTAATCCAGGGCAATGTAGCAGCCAGGAATTACTAAACCCAAATGAAGGCCGAACATGATGGTGGGACAAGAAGAAAGTAAAAGGAAATAGAGGAAAGTACCAGAAGGCAAAGGACATTTATAGAGGTCTAAATACAGACAAGTACATATATAAATATATTTATAAATAACCAGAGAGGATAGACCTATGTACTTATATCTATATGCTAAGAATTAATGTTGCAGATGGACATTAGGCCTCAACTCAAGTACTCCTTTAACACAAGAACAGTTTGTTCTAACAATCAGGCATTTTGTGATGCTCACCTTCCCGACAAGATCGCTGAAGACAAAATGGGTGTATAAGCAAATGTGGTGAAGAAAGCTGATGGTTTCTGGCTATCAAAAGATATAGCATCTGGGGTTTTAAAAGCTTGAAGATAAACAAGCAGCCATCTAGCTCAAAAGCAACAAAGCCCATATGAAAGAAGCACACTAGCCTGTGTGATCATGAGGGGGTCGATGGAATAAGGATCAGGCAACTAAGACATATAACAAAATCATACCCAATGTGAATGGGGGTGGGGGAGCATGGAGTGGAGACCCAAAGCCCATCTGTAGACAATTGGATACCC
>NW_022105611.1:5202922-5209778 GCF_000313985.2 Echinops telfairi | reverse complement strand
GAATGGATCACAATGATCAACATATAAACCCCTCCCAGGAGGACAAACAAGGGAAAAGTGGGTGAAAGGCGACCGAGGACGATGTAAGATATGAAAATAATAATCTATAACTTATCCAGGGTTCATGAGGGAGAGTGGGGAGGGGAAAACTGAGCTGCTATCAAGGGCTCAAGTAGAAAGAAAATGTGTTGAAAATGATGGCACCGTATGTGCAAATGTAGTTGACACATGATGAATGTATGGATAGTAGTAAGAGATGTAAGAGCCCTCAATAAAAGTATTTAATTAAAAAAAGGAGAAAAAAAATAGGGCCACCTAGCAATGAAGACATTTTCTTGAGGGTCATTACAAAAGAATAAGCAATTTCAGTCTCTGGATTTTTTTTTTTTTAACTTGAGGCTCAAATAAACTAATCAATGCATATATCATTTAAAAAAATAAGATGTCCCTAGTGTTGGCAGTGCCCATGCATGAGACCAAGACAATAAAGTCAAATCGGTAGTAATAATAATAATAATAATGTGTTGCTGTGTGTCTGAGTAGACCTGTGTGCAGCTAGTGGTTTCAAACTGCTGACCTTGCGGATTGCAGATGAATACATACTCACCCCACCATCAGAGCTCCTGCTTGTGATAATAATACACCCCAATCATAAACTCTGCCCTTGAGTCAATTCCAACAAACAGTAACCACATAAAATATCCCACTCAGAATGATTCTAGCTGCGAGTAAGCAACAACAAAAGATTACCCCATTCACGGTGCCTGGTCCACATTGTATAGAATATCTCACATAAAAAATAAATATTGAGGGAAAAGGCACTGGATTTGTACTCTAGAGTTAGTGCTATGACCCAATCATGCCAAGAAGGACTACAGTCTTCTATTGTTTCAGCTACACTATCCTCAGTTTTTATTATTTGTTTAGTTAGTTTTTAATTTTGAGCACAATGATTTTAATTTTAAACTGGTAACAGCTTTATTGGCACATAATTCACATACCATATTTTTAAAATCATTTTATTTGGGGCTCATACAACACTTCTCATAATTCATACGTCCATACATCCATTGTGTCAAGCACTTTTGTACATTTGTTGCCATCATCATTTTTCAAAACATTTGTTTTCTACTTGAGCCCTTGGTATCAGCTCCTCATTTTCCCCCCCTCCCTGCTGCCCCCTCCCTCATGAACACTTGACAATTTATAAATTATTATTTTGCCATATTTTACACTGCCAATGCCTCACTTCATCCACTTTTCTATTGTCCATCCCCTAGAGAAGAGGTTATATGTAGATCCTTGTAATTGGTTCCCCCTTTCTACCCCACCTTCCTTCTACCCTCTGGTATCACCACTCTCTGGCCCTCGTCCTGAGGGGTTCATCTGTCCTGGATTCCCTGTGTTTCCAGTTCCTATCTGTACCAATGTACATCCTCTGGTCTAGCCTGATTTCTCAGGTAGAATTGGGATCAAGATGGGGGGGGGGCATAGAGGAAAGTTGCATGTTTCATCGTTGCTACACTGCACTCTGACGGGCTTATCTCCCTCCTGGGACCCTTCTGTAAGGGGTTGTCCAGTTGCCCACAAGTTGTGCAATCACCACTACAATCCATTTTTAAACATTTTCTTCATTCTTGTACTCATTATTATTAGCTGGATTTTGGACTCTCACTGTCACCATATATAGCCTTCTGCAAACCCAGTGCTCAGAATTTAAGTTTTAATACAGTTCCATCCTCCAGTCTTGGATTTTATTATCTACAACCCTTGGATTACACAGACTGATGTGGTACTTCCCATGTGGATTTAGCTGACACCTTACTTAGCTTTAAGTTTTAAGATAAGCCTTTAAGACCCCAGATGCTAGTCTTTCTGACAGGCAGATACCATCTAATTTCTTCACCACATATTTCTGTATCATCCATATCTTCAGTGATCTCTTCATGAGGGCAAATATCAGATACTCCCATGTCATAAGAGCTAGTTCTTCTTAGATTGGGCTATGATTAAATGTGAATTCAAAATCCATTTATATATCTATGGTTTATGCAAGGGAGTACCCTCCTACCCAAATGGAATTTTTTCTCAAAGCTATGTATCTATTTTTTTTTTTAACAAAACAACCTTATCACCTTCAAAGTGCTCTCCATTACACTTAATACATTTGTCAAATCTGTGATTCCATTCTTGAAAACATTTTTCAAACTCATCTGTTTGGATGGATGACAGCACCTCCCTCATTTTTTTACTCACCTTCTTGATGTCTTCAAATCACTGTGTTTTCATGTCCCCCTGCATTCACAGAAACAAAAAGGTGTGGCATGGAGCAAGATCAGGTGAGTAAGGTGGGTGGGGCAAGCAGTTTTTTGCCAAAAACTGGCACATTGAGATGGCTGCTTGTGGCAGATGGGATATGCAAAGTCCAAGAGTAAATATTTTCGTCTTTTCGGGAATTTGATGAACATCCAGGAAGAGTTGTCATCAATTGACATTTCACCTTTTTTGAAACAAGAAAACCACTCATACACTACTGAGTTTTAACTATAGCACTGCCCTTGTAAGCTGTGTTCAACATAACAACAGTTTTTGCGGCATTTTTCCAGGGCAGGAAACAAAATTTCACAGCCACAAGCTGTTCTCTTAAATCAGCCATCACAAAAAATGAGGTTCATGAGAAACTGCTTTTACAAAAAAAAAAAAAAAAATTGCGTCTAGCGAGAACCTTCCCAGAGGAAGCCACTGGGTGCAGTAATTCAGAGCTACTTGCTCGATGCTTGCCTAGTGGGAAAAATATGTACTATGAAAGTTCACCCCAGTGGAGCTTTTTTCTCTTTGGGGGGGTACTCCCTCGTATATATCTCTGGTTCACTTTTGAGGCATCATTATTTTATTGAGGGATATTGTAAACTATCCCATAGAGCTTAAGGCAATTCTATTGATAAGGCATTAATTAGCCAATGGTAAATGATCTAAAATACTGTTCAGAAAATGAAAATATATATGTATAGCACAGCTTTTTAGGCTAAAACATGAATTGGTGACTTGTACAGTGACTAGTGACTAGACACTGCAAATAATGAGGGCTGTCAAAAGGGCAAAACTTTCAGTACCACTCCTTCACTGAGAGAGACTACTGGGCAAAGACAGGTCACAGAAAAAGCAGAGAGAATGAGAAAGCAGCAAATGTATGGCAGTCTTAGGTCACCATTTATTGAGCACCCCCACGGTAAGAGATTTGAACCAAAGTCCAATGGCCTCCAGATTTATAACCTTCCGATGGTAAGGATAGAAGTCATCTGCTTCTTCTCACATGAGGGCTTTTCATTTTTAAATCCAAAGAAGTCGCTCAGCTCCTTTAATCGGCTCCAGGTGTGTTTAAAGTCAAGTCTATCTCACTTAGTAGGGATTCCAAATCAGATTTCTCTGGGGTGGCCTATGCAGCATGTTGGGCACCTCAAAAGGACAAAGTCTAAAGTCCTGGTTGTGTAGAGCATGTCTCCTGGGACACATGATGGACATTCACAGGACAGAAGCTCAGTCAAAAATGCTTAGGAACATAATCCTGGGCATATTCTCCCACTGAGGGTTCTATACAAGTAATGTTAAGTGTTTTTCCCAATGACAAGTTGCCCCTCTTGGTTTACCCACCAACCAAAGTGAAATCAGCTGGTCTGACACAGGCATGGCCCTCTCCCCGCCTCTGGGCTTGGATTTCCATTAAGATTAACCGAGTTCCTTCGTAGGAGTATCTGCTGATTTGGGGTGGCCGTGGAACAATTTTACTTGGCAGGAATTCGTTGATCTTCTCCCTCTGTCTGCAACCTGAGAAATGGACCCCATCTGAGGTGACACCTCCTCTGAGGAAGAGTTTCCCAAGATGTACAAATAAGGAGTGCTAGATGATCATGTAAGCATTGGGCAGGCACACCATCTCATTGCTTGGGAGAATGGAACAAAAAATTACATTACAACCTGAAACAGATACTTGCTTTTGTCTTGGTGTTTCACCTTATGCTAGTGGTCTTATGCAGTATTTGTCCTATTTAGGTTGACTAACTTTGTTCAGCATAGTGGTTTCCAGTTCCATCCATGTCACAAGGTGTTTCATCGTTTCTTCACGATTTTTAGGATAGCATTGTGTGTATGGACCATTGTGTGTATGGACCATGGTTTCGCTATCCAATCGTCTACTGCTGGGCATTTGTGCTGTTTCCAGCTTCTGGCTATTGTGAACTGTGCTGCAATGAACATGGGAGAGCATGCGTCTGTTCATTTTGTGTCTCTTACTTCTTTGGGATTTATATCTAGCAGGAGTATTGCTGGGCCAGAAGATATTTCCAGTCCCTGTTGTTTTCGGTAGTGCCATATTGGTTTCCAAAATGGTTGCACATGTTGACACTAAACTTTTCTTTTTATGCCAATCCATTCATGATCGCATGAGGATTATTGTTCAAAAGCACACCATCCTTCCCTATCACAAAGCAGAAAGAGGGCACTTTCTTACAAAGTCTTTATCTTGTTAAGAAAAAAAAAGCCACCTCTATCAGAAAAAAATCATATTTTTTTTAGAGTAGAACTTAATTTTAGCCAAAGAAGCACAGGAATATTTAGCAACTAAACTTAAATTGTTTTCTTATCTGAGAGGCAGTGCAACACAGTGAGAAATGCACACATTTGAGAGTCATTGATTCCTACTCTGTACCTTAGGAAATATAGACACATCTTAATCTCAGGTGTACAAAATAATGAATCATACATATGGCTGTTTTATGGATGAAATGAGATGTAAGACACCTTGCACCTGTGCTGCAGAGCAGTTGTTCAACACTCAAGCACCTTTGTTGACTGTCCATGATAGGTAGATTAGGAAAGTCTGCAAGCTGAGGGTGGGGATTGGCTCTCCCAGGTGCCAGGTGCGCAGTGAATAAACACCTGCTGGGCCTGTGGGGCCCGCATTCTCTCGGCTGCCTTGGGATTTCCTGCTCTTGGTTTCCAGCTTCTGTTCCAGTATTCTTTTCAAGAGATTTTGTTTTGTTTTGTTTTTATTAAATCACTTTATTGGCGGCTCGTACAACTCTTAGCGCAATCCACACATACATCCATTGTGTCAAGCACTTTTGTACATTTGTTTCCCTCATCATTCTCAAAACATTTGCTTTCTACTTGAGCCCTGGTATCCGCTCTTCATTTTCCCCCTCCCTCCTTGGTCCCCCTTCTCCTTGATAATTTATAAATTATTATTATTTTGTCATATCTTACACCGTCCAACGTCTCCCTTCACCCACTTCTCTGCTGTCCGTCCCCCACAGAAACCATTTCTTTGTGGCTCAGTGGATTGCTTTCTAAAGTCTGAGCTCCCTCCTCTGGGAGGACCCTACCTATATAATGGTGGGACCCTTGGGGTGTTTCACGAGGGTGGAGGGAGACATGCAGGGTTAGGATGGCCTGATTCAAACGTGGTGGGAAAGGGCATGAGGGTACATAATGGACAGTTTACAGAAACAGAAGTGTTAAGTATTAACCCTATGGTTTCAATATTAACCCTATAGCTTTATTCTCTCCTGGACATGAGGGAGAAGCAGGGTGCTAGCTACGCAATAGCATGAGATTGAGGTGGTCTCTGTGCTCTTACCCCTGGAATGCCATTCCTGTCTCAAGTTTAAACCACCAACCTTGCAGTTAGCAACCCACTGCTTGATCTCAAAGACACCAGGACTCTTTCCTCGCGTTGCATTAAGGTCGGATAAGAACCATATGCATCTGTTTTGGCTTACTTACAGAGTTGACTTGAAGGCATATTTAGAAATGGATATCGTTCTTAAGCTCAGGATTTATACTATAGTAGATGAGGACAAGAGGCAGGAGCTGAACTGAGCAGCAGAAACCTGTTTGCTGTCTAGAAGATTCTGACAAGGTGACCCAATGTGGGTCAAATAAGATTTGTGCTCCATAAGCTGTCAACGGCTACATTTTCAGGAGACTGCCATACTTGTCACAGTTTGAAACCACCAGCTGCTCTGTGGTGAGCTTTCTATTCCCATAATGTTAGTCTCAGAAATCCAAAAGGAAAGTTCCATTCTGTTCTATAGGATCACTGTGGCTTCATACAGACTTGATGCCTGTGGGTCTGTGCTTTTTTCTCTTCTTTTTATTTAGAAACCTGAATTATTGTTATCTCCTTGTCAGCTAGCTGAAAGGTTGGAAGTTTGAATCTGCCAGGTGGATTGGTAGGAAGGCCTGACGATCTGTCTTACAAAGCAGCCATTGAAACTCAGTGGAACCTGGCTCTTCTTCATCTCCAGCGCTCAGCATGGACTCGCTGGCAACTGGTGCCTGGCAAAGGATGCAGTGTTCACTCTGCTCTGGCTCCTTCACGTTGTCGCTCTGCTCCACAACAAGAAACCCCTGGTGGTTAAGTGTTTGGCTGCTAACCGAAAGGTCAGCAGTTGAACCTGGCAGCTACTCCACACAAGAAAGATGTGGCAGTCTGCTTGTGTAAAAAAAATGCAGCCTTGGAAACTCAACAAGGCAGTTCAACTCTGTCCTGACAGTCAGTATGTGTCAGAATCGCGTTGCAGGCAATGGCTACTGGTCCACAGCAGATGGGACACCACATGCACATGCGAGCTTCACCCTCCCTTTACAGTTCTCCATCTAAAGTCTCTTCTCTATCCATTCCACAGCATTCAGTCTGTCCTGCTTCAGACTTCCCTAACTTGTTTCTGGACCTCGGGCTTTTATCTTCAATCCTTTCAATTTGAAGTTGGGCTTTATTTATTTTAAAAAAATCATTTTATTAGGGGCTCATACAACTCTTATCACAATCCATGCATACATCAATTGTGTGGAGCAC